>NW_028277172.1:12520250-12824500 GCF_051122295.1 Plectrocnemia conspersa
CATTATGTTACGCTACATCAGGTTTTTAGAAAACATTTCATTCACTACCAGTATAGCACATTGGATGTATATCAGGTTGCATCCAAGTCCTCGGATCGTATCATGGGAATTGCTGGAATTGCGGCTGGAAAAAATCCCTCAGCATCTTGACATATTATTCAATACTAACAGTATGCGTTTTGAAAGAAATAAGGACCAATAATGCCTAATATATTTAGAGAATGGAGATATTTTAGTTTAGGATTCTCTCTGCATCAAAACTTACTTATGTCAGTTCGAATACAAATGGGCTTAGTCAAAGAACAAAATGTCGCTGAACCGCTCGAACATTGTCTTAACGTTTGAATTACTTCAGAGCTAACGGTGCAGCTGTTTGGATACCCCAAAATATATTATAAACTGTTTAAATGTGTGTCCGCAATAAATATTATGTTGTAATCATTTTTTTTATTTATAATATATAATAATGGCTATAAATCAAATCTATACTGATAAAAACAAGGAAATCAAAATACTTTTTCAGTATAAAAAAAATATTTTGTGTCTAAATAAATGTGATGCTTGAGGGGTCTGTTTCTTAAATTAAGAAGATAAAATATATTTATATTGTCACTCTATTGAAATTATTGAAACAGATTTTTTTCATCAAAAATAGAACTGCATATTTTTCTAATTAATATGTGATTGTACCATGATAATATAAATGAGTAATTTTTGACATAAATAATGACAAGAAATATTTAGTTAAACTTATGATATATGTAAATATGCATGATCCAAAAATATTGAATGTTAATTTGTATATATGATACATACATATACGAAACATTATTTTTGTGACAAACTTTTTATTTTTTTTTAAAAGTAATAATTAATATAAATAAAATAATATAAATCAGATTTTATTACTTTTGCTATTATAATATATGTTTAACAACAATCTAAATTATTTTATAATAAATAATAATCCAAAAATGTAAAACATCTTACTCAATTATTTAAAAAAAAAATTTAGTATAGTCTTTCGAACAATAAATATAAAATATATAATATTCTATTTAATGTATTTTAAAATACGAATTCTAGGATTACCTGTCAGTGATGACGCATGAAAGAATTTCACATATTCTTTACTTAGAAACGACACGCTGGAGAGCAATAGAAAACGATAAGTTTACATGTGAAATGTTGTACAAATTTAAAATAAATTTCCATTACTTCCCGAGGGAATGTTAAATAAATGAAAAAGTTTTGATGAGAGAGAGATAGGAGAGTTTTTAAGTACAAGTTTTTGTAGAAAATATATAATTTTCAGATAAGACTTCAACGTCTGATAGTTAAAAATGTTAGATATGTGATATTACAGTTAAATTATTTCTTAGTTTAATAGATAATGTACAAACAAATTATTTTTTATCTATGTTTTTTACTTACTATGTAAGATGTTTTTGACACGATATTATATTGTATTTGATTTCTTACATTAAAGTTTGTATTTGATTTTTTACACTTTAGTAAATAAATGACTGATTTTTAGTCATATTTATTTAAATTATATATATAATAATTTTCAGGTGATTCAAAGTTTAAAACATCACTATAAATCTTGTTCATTCAATTAAATATATTTATCAAAATTATATAAAAATTATATAAATGACATATAGTGTTTTACAATTATATTATTTCTACAAAAATTGTAGTTTTAACTAAAGAAAAAACCCATTGGAAACTTTACCCTCAAACTTTATCTAATTGAAGAATTCAAAGCTAATTACAGAGTATAAAATCTAAGAGCCGTTGCATTTCGTCTACCTTTTCTGTACGCTATAGTTTCGTGTTACGGCGCGCCGGAATCACCTTGTTAACATCTCTCTATGTTTCACCAGAACTTTTTGTTCGCAGGTGGAGACATGGAAATTTACACTTTTAATAAGGTTCATTATCATAATGATACAGCACTTGGTCGTGTGGGAGAGAGAGGTGCGGTCGGAAACGGGCTTCCTAGTCAACGCCGGCAACACTTTTTACCAAAACACTTATCGCGTTCTCACTTTGTATACGTTTCACGCAAACATAATATAACATTTTAAACGCCTACCCGGTGGTGCTTCCAAAATTTAAGGTTGTTACGAGAAGAGGGAGTTTGGGGATCGCTGAATGTTTCCACTCTGGTGCGGCTCTCCCAGAGTGTTTTGTTATATTGTGTGCTGTATTTTTATATACATTATCAAAAGCGATAATATGCTATCAGAATAAAATTTGAAGTAGTCGAAAGCATTTTATTTTTAATATATAAAGCTACAACATTTTTGATTAATTAATATTAGATATTACTTAAATAGAATACTAGCTACGTTAGCGCTAAAAAAATATATTTTTAAATATGTGCTTTCTTATCACTTGTATCATACAATTAAATGATAAAAAATCTTGTAATTTACTGAGAATATGCAACCTTGCAACCTAAATATTTAATTTAAAAATATTAGAATATCACACATGTACGTACGCTTCTGTTCAACGAACAAGTCATCGGTTTTTCCGCGGCGGCGCTTCCCACGTACGGAATTTTCCACTATTGCGGAACAGAAGTGCACGTGGGAAACGAGCCGGGAAAGATTCATTAATTAAATGAGGTCAGCGCTTAATTAAATTTATTTCAATTGAAGATGGTATTATGAGAGTGAAGGGAGAGCTAGAGAGAGGGAACGCCTCCGCTAACATTTATCTTAATGCATTGACGTAGGATATATTAATTATTTATGAGGATACGACTTGCGGTTTTTATTACTGTACACGGTGCGATAATTAAATTTTCATTTAATTAAACTTCATAATTGAATCAGAGTACACGTGTATGAAGACGTTCGTTTGCCATTATTGATATAAGAACGCACAGATTCATATGAAGTTATAGTTATTTTATATCGCGTGTGAAATGATAGTTATTTTATTAATAGTTTTAAATTTGACTAAGAACATAAATAAAACATATATTTTAAAAAGGTTTTAATTACTATAACTAATTGGTAGATTAAATATTTGTATCAATTTTGTACTTCAGAAGGTAAAAATAGTGAGTAAAAACAATTTAAAAAAATAAACTTGTATTGATTTCATGGCATAGTTTCCGATATGCTATTTATTCTGTAACATAAATGACACATTTTTATTCTATTTATTATAAACGAAACTGAATTGCTACAGTTTATTGTAATAATAAAAGGATTACAAAATGAAGTATTAATTGACATGATTTTTTTAAACACATACAAAGCATGTTTTTGGGATTTAGTCCTTATAAGCTATATTATAAACTTATGACTATAACTTTAAGTATGCTAACGGAAACAATTTTTACTAACCCTGTATATTTTCTTTCATAATATTTTTTGTATATATATTTATTATATGCAAGTATAAAATTAACTAAATGAAGATATATAACTGGTATGTTTATGTGTAATAGATAAACGGTAGTCGGTAATTGTTAACGCTTGTCGCTCGCTTGAAGTTCGAATTAATTCTGCGATAGCAATTTGCTCCGGGGCGTCGACGTGGCAATCGACAACTTTTAAAAGCTCACAATTATGGCGTAGTCGAAACGCAAAAAGCTTCATCTCCCGTCTGACTAAACTTTTTGATTAATTTCTGACGTCGATTAACACACTTTTTTAATTGCAAATTGCATACTGTACAAGTATACGGCTACAACACACGTCGTCCCTGCTTTTCAATTACCACCAGGTGTGTGTGTTTAATTGTGCTTAGTACTCTTTGCCAAAGGCTTCCTTTGGTTGATGGTAGGTAGCGAACGGGAGACTGCATTTTCCATTACGAACACCTAACGTGTATGCATACAACAGTTCATAAAATAGGCAAACTTAATATAGTCTAATTATAGTAGTATCATTCATTGAAAAAAACAGCGCTAAAAACAGATATAATGCGTGCATTATATCGTGAATTTTTCTAATAAAGCAAAAAAATGCAAAATAACAATTTTACTTTTTTCAATAAAATTGAAGGTTTTTCAAAAATTGCGTTAAAAATGTTTATTTTTGTTTATAAATATTTTTTTTAATGATTTATAGCCGCTTAAATTTAAAAATATCAATTAATACTTTTTCATCTGATAAATTTACAGCTGAAATCAAAGCAGGTAGTTAAAAAAGAGGAATTTCTAATTATAATTTCGAAAAAAATTCTTGACAATATAAGTTTTATGACCGACTCTGGGAATAACAATAAGCGAACATTTCGTCTGACCTCATTAAACATTTGCTAGTTAACAAAAAATTAGAAATGCAAGGATCGATGACTAAAAAATGATTATATAATTATGTCTCTACTTCGCCGGCTTAATGAAGCACGCGTCAAGTTTGCTACGTAAATGTAGTCATTTTTGTAAAATTATATGACCAAAAGATGTTAATTTTTTTGTTATGACAAAGTTTGATTATTAAAATAAAATATGGTACACAACAATTAAGGAGTGTTGTCTGTACAAGGTAAACTATTTATTCAAGACGTCGAGCTATAGCAATAGCTGCGAAGAGAGAAGTGACAGTAGAAGTTGGGTGTGCCTTCTCTTGGTCGATGTCTAAGTTATTGACCTCTTGAAGGTCCGATGCCTTGAATTTCGAAGCAGGTTTTAAAGTGTGACTGAAAGTATAAGTGTCTAAGAGAAAGTCTCAGGGGAGTTCTTAGACGAAGTGTCTAAGAGGAAATGCTAAAACAAAGTGTTTAGACGAAGTGTCTTGGAAGAAGTCAAGATTCTCGGTTTCCTGCGTTCCCGTATATATATTTATGGCCTCCTCTATGAAAAATTTGTTGTCTGTACCTTTTTATGGGACTAGCAGTTTTAGAAAGGTGGTTTTTTGAATCGTGTTGAAACGTGCAATTGTCTGTTAAAGCAGATTACGAACGCTTGTTTTGAGAGTAATCATAAATGAACGCGTTATTTTTCCAAAAGCAACGAATATTTCAATCTTTTCTGATTTGAAACGTGTTTTTGTGACCTTAGATGTTAAAAGTACTCTCACGGTGATATCCCATTTTGATGAAGAAAACAGTTTTTTTAGATAGTTGAAAAGATTTATCTAAAGCTGAACTTTTATATTTTAGTAGCATGAGCTACTTATAAATAACAGTCTTTTATTTAATAATAATTTTCTCGACAAAACTATATAAAATTAAGTAAAATATCTACACATCAATATTTTTTTCAGTGATTTTTATAACGAAAAATATAGTTTTTCACATTTTTAAACTTTTTTATATTTTTTATCATCACAGATTTTTGTACTATGTATGTTTTTATTATTTTTTCAGATTTTTTGCCAGTTTTTTATAAATTAATATATTACCATTAGAATGAACAGATATAAACTCAAGATATATAATTAAATAGAAGCAAGGCCGCCTCTAGAAATAAACTCGTAATTAGGAAACGGAAATAGACGTTTTGCGTTACTTACAGACCGACATTGGACTTTTATTGTTGTAATTAAATTTAGATGTTTTGTGTTTAAATATAGAATATATAATATATAACGAAGTAAATACATCGTAAAATTTTGTCATAGGCAGTTTTTAATTGCATCAATCGACGCACACAAAACGGTAGAGCCACTACACATAAAGGATTTTTTAAGTGCTCGCGATTTTTAAAAGCACCGTTTTGACTGTACTTTGTTTTTTTCAGCCGCAAGGAACGCTTTAGTGAAGCCGACAGCGATAACGCTAATAGCGAGTGCGCTGGCCAAAATAACAAGTGTTGTAACGGGACGGGACAAGTTCGTGGGCCAACTAAACTTTTGGCTATTTATGCACAACACGGGACTGGGGCTCTCTCGCTCTGAGCTTTTATGGCCCGGTTGCACCGGCCAACTCCACAGAGACGTTTATTACCCTGAGCTGAGCCGCTCACTAAATTAAACATTTGCTCTGTGTATAATATAAGGGGCATCGCAAAGGTGAATAAAAGCATATAGATGGTCCGGAACGCTTAATTCTGCTGGTCTACGTGACAAATGGGTCATCTGCTGTTGCGCATTATTGGCACATAAACCAAGAATCAATACGTTATTAATTCATTGACAATACAGTGATCTCGTACTTTTTTCAACTTGGGAATAACATATTTTGTACAAAGAAAAAAAATCCTTTTATTTTCTAACTAGTAAAATATCTAAAACTTTATGTAAATACAGGGAATTTTCGGTGTGCGTATTGATGCGGTTAGATTTTTAGTCCAATCGCCATAAAGTCACTGGTCATAAGTTAACATTCGTTTAATTACTGAGGACAGCTGAGCCCAAAATCGATGCTCAGTATAAAAGCCAAATATTCTCGCTGAATCGATTGAAAAATAGGTAGCTCCTGTGATTAATTTTGACGGGTTAAATGATATCATCATCCAATCCATTAAATAAAAATAATTCATCCTTGACCATGGGCTTATTATATGCGATTAGAATTATGGTTGAATGATTTTAAACCTCTGAGTCCTTTTAAACGACTCCTTTCTTATGTAGGTGTAAACTTAGTCTCTGTAATGTTTATTTATTGTCCTAAGTTAATTTTAACTAGATCGTTTTTAAAATATCTAAATTTTATTTTAGATATTTTAAGACGATAACTAATTTATTAAAAAATATTAGCCAATATAAAATATATATTTATTTAACAATATAAAATCCCCCGAATAATTCAATATTATGTTATCAAAGAAGGGTTGTAAAATTTTACAGCAAATTAATTTGAATTGAAAAATCTGATTGGATTTCTGTGTAATAAATTCATAATAACAGTTGGCGTGATGAAATTTTAAACGAAAAATATACAAGGGTTTTTATTATGTTATAAAGAATTCCCTTTCGCTTTTGCCACCTAGCGCATAAAAAACGCGGCAGCCTATTCAGGGCGTATTACGTTGTGAAAATTCATATTTTTATAACGTTTTTGCGAACTTGAAAAAAAGACGATTAATATTACTAAAAGCGCTGCGGTAAAAATTTTGCTTTCTGTGCATTTTCAGAAACTCGCCGCCGAATGAACGTAATTAGTTATGTTAATTAGGTGCTGCTGAAAATATTTTTCTTGTAACGTTTTCAATTAAATTCTAAGCACTTTTTATAGTGATATAATATATAATAAAGGATGATATATCTAATGTATATGAAGTATTTGCTAAAAAAATAGATTATTTTAAAACGATTCTTAAAGTAATGAATTGGAGATAAAATTGGAATTTTTTTTTGTATAAACGCTAACGTGAAATGATTAAAAAATATTGACTTACATATAATTTATTAAGGTACATAATAAATATTTCAACGCTATCCCATTTATAACAAAAAATTGGTTACTTTATTTAGCTCTATAATTCATGAAAATAGTTTAACAAATTATGGAGCGGGATCAGAAAATAAATTTACTCCTTTGAACCAATATGTGTTTAGGCATTTTATATTTATACCCAAATTTTGTTTGGTCTCGCCGTAGTCACCGATTTTGGAAATTAATGGGTTAAAATGGTCTTGTGCAATATTTTCATAGTATTTAAAGCATGTTTATCCTAATATTTTTAAACTATTAGTATCAGAAAAATTCTCTGAAAATTTTTAAGGATAACATATTAGAAAGATTTTTTAGATAATATTTTATCACTTTATTTTAAATGACTTTAAGAATATCATTCAAATATTAAAAATTAATTTCTACATCTTCCTCAAAAAATATAATTTTACACATGTGCAATAGCGACGTCGGAAATGTGTATATCCATTTTTATAGATAATACAAATTCTCGTATACGCCACGCGCCGTGTGTCTCGTAGCACAAAAAGGGGCAAAAATCACCAATTCCAGTTTGTAGCCATAAATCTCTAGTTCATGCGCGCTTTATTCCATACAGCAGCGGACAAATGGAGTCGTCAGCTGCCGGGAATATCTCATACAATTCAGCGTAATAATTTGTTGACAAACTGTGGGTCACTCTTGGCACTCCTGGCTTTGTGACTCGCCACGCTAATCGCGCCTACCCTTCCGGTTCCTCGACATCCGTCCTAGGCTCTTCTGACTTGCCACTAGCCAACTCGGTGGCTCAATGGTAAAAAGTATGCACCTGTAGCTAATATACGGGTTTATTTTATGTGAATAATATTTTAAATAACAAAAAGAAACAACCACAAGGAACTCTGAATCCATCACGAGCCAGTTAGATTACTCTTCGAAGTCCAAACCAATTTTCACGACACGACACGAGTCACGACAATACGTATGACATTGCATCAATCATTCCTTGCACGCCTTGGTAAGTCACATTTCGAGTCGATTTTTTAGATGAGAATCAACGTTATAATATTATTTCTAAAAATAACGCTTTTGTTGTAAATTATCCTTGTCAGCGATTTTTCAAAGCTTCTTTGAATGATCAATGTATGATATGTTACTAGTGTTTGTAGCATCTATCTGGCTGTAAAGTATTATATTTCGGGATTAAAAACAAATAATATATACAAATTATATATTATTTTATAGAATATTTGTTGATAACAACATTGCTCTTTTGACAATAACTAGTTATATAGTTATTTCTACGTTTAAAAATCATCATTAAACCTAATATTATAAAAAATATAATTTACAATCTTCAAAAGGCTTAGAATAACATTTTTACTGTATTTTAGTATTTGAAATTTCATGACATTTCGCTTTATGCGGATTTTTGTATATGATAGGATCAAGTACACTTTTCTTTAAAAAGTAATTTTAGTTAAAATTCTAATTTTTTTTTGGTATTTCTCTTACTATTAATGTGCTATATTTACCATTACCCACAACGCGTCTTGATCGTGATTTATTTCATTAAACGGTTTTGGTTTTCGAACTCAACATATTGAAATTCAGTTGCACGTTAAAACTAGCACCAGCAACGGGATCGGCGCGATTATCCCGGATATCCGTATTGAGGCGTGACGAAACATTGGCATATTTACGTCGGTGAGCGGGTAGTTGGGCTGGGCACCGAATAGGGGGTAGAACTAGGGATACGATGGGGGGAGGCTTAGGTAAGTTTCATAATTGCTTTTCGCAACAAGCGCGGGGCGTTGCGAATCCGCTTTGGTCCTATGCGGATCTGTTCTGGGATGTGAATAGAATTTCCTGCAGAAAGCCTGAGGGCGAATGTCAAGGGCGAAAGGGTTGTTACGATTAGCGTGACGAGTCACAAAGCAAGGGTCAGTCAGTTTGACCCACGATTTGTCAACAAATTATTCCTCCAGGGCTCATTTCCATATTTAGTACAGCTCATTGGTCGTTGTTAAGGTGAATGTAATATTTTTACTAGTATTTATATCATTTCACTAACTGTTTCAGTGAAATAATATCTGAATACATCTTAAACAATAAGTTTATATTTCTACTAGCAAAAATATAATTTAATTGATTAGCGCTGGTGAAAATATATGCTACTTGTTCTAAAATGTATATGAAACTGAATATGATTAATTAATTAATTTAGTTTTGAAACTTTCATCAGGTTATATTAAGTTTACTTAAATCATTTAGGTTAGTTTTGGGTTTAAACAGCAGATTTTTATTTTGCAGCTGTTACAGTAAATATGTAATTTTTAGTAAAGTTGAATTTTATTAGTATAAATAAAATGTTACTAACAAGGCCAGTTAAAATGTATCAAATAATAGATTAAAAATTTTAGCGGGCAATTTCAGAGAAATTGTATTTAATTACTGCGGAAATGATCTGGTATATGTACATTTCAATAATCTTAGACTTAACAGGTGTGTCACCTTATTTTTTAAAACCAAATTATTTGGTGGCATACAGGATTAAATAAGTGGCGTTTACAACTGTCAGTTAAAGACCACCACTCGCTTTGTTTCACGTCTGTCAAATAAGACAGTTTATAGCAGCATATATTTTAATTGCTGCCTGTCAAAAAAATTATATTTTCATTAGTAAAAATATATGTATGTTACCCGTGAAAATTTATTCCGATATGATTTTAAAAAAATGCAGGTAAAAATATATTTTCAAAGGTAATATACTAGGAGTTGATAAACGATCCTTAATTTTTAAATTTGTGTTTCATAAGTATACTGCAACATTATTAGTAACATATTAAAAACACAGAAATTGAACAGAAGTGGATATAAATACAACAACATTATTCGAAAAAAACTTGATTATAAAGGGGTGATCCAATACAGTTAACGCAAAGGTTGGGTTTTATTTAGATGAGTTCATATTGAGTAACTGGTATCATGTAATAATAGTTACTGCCACTATACCAAACCGTTAATTTTACTACAAATTATTGTAACTTAGTTAGGATATTAAAGTACATATACTATAGAGCCTGTAACTTACACCTGTATATTATCATTATTTTTAAAGCTTTACAAGACTTTCTCAAACAAAAAAAAAATTGCCAGATTCGCACCAAAACTACAAAAAACAGGTCTCAAGAAATCTTTAATTAAGGAATAATATTATTTTATAAAAACTGAAGGACAGAAAGAATATATGTCTTACTGAAATAATGATCCTTATATTCTAGAAAATTTTAAAGATCAACGTGCTTGGTATAAATAAAATATTTTAAAAACTTGACTTCTTATTAAATTATTTTACTAGTAATTAAACAATATTAGTAAATAAAGTGTTGCTTAAGTTTACAAAGCACAAAATCAAGAAGTTTATAAATATGTTATTTTCTTTTTCATTTATATTTCTAAACTTACAGAGTCACGAGTATAAGAGACAACGAGCTCACAAGTTTGATTTGTAGCCTCCAGAGCAAAACAGTTCACAGTGTCCTTTGTTGTTCTCGAAAGTTACGCGAAAAGTCACCGAGTACGATGTAAATTATAAATTGCAAATGAAAATGTGAACTTTAGTAAGAAGACAATGTAAAAGTCGCAACAACAATAAAAACTTACTATTAAGATTGTGTATTATAAATATAAATTATTGATATATTGATAAAAAGAAATCTTATATAAATATATGTATTTTCCTAACCCAAAATTAATGAATTACCATAAATGGATAATCTAACCAATTTATGCTAGTCTCAAGAAAAGTATTAGTAGATAATTTTTTAAAACACGTTATCTAGTTATAACTATTTTTTACGAAAAACGGCTACTAAGACCTGCAAACCCGATTCATTAAGAATACTATGAAAAAATATTTTTCGATAGGTATCTTTTATATGTATGTACATAATTTAAATCGAGCAATCCTAGTGGGTTAAGGAGTCATTTGGATAAAGATTTTTGCGACAAAGTATCTAATAGATTATGTATTAGGTACTGTTACATATTATAAAATCTAGAAATAACAAAAATGAACAAATTCATGATACGACATACCTCCTCGTACTTCGCAAATTAACACCAAACTGGCTCCTTCTTCTAATGGTCCAACTGTACCGGCTACGTCTCTTCCTGAATTATCGTACATTAAAAGTTGATGTGGTGGCACTGTAAAAGAAAAAAAAACTATTAATGAATAATCGTTATTATTATTTGTTTTTATTATAGGCGTCTGAGTTAAATAATTAAAATAATCGATTAACTGATTTAGTACAGTTAATCTTCTTAAAAATGCAAATTTATATAGTACACTATATATAGTTTTAATAAACAAACAATAAAATCTTTAGTAAGTAATTTTGATTTAAATCGGAATTATATTTAATTATTTAAAAAAGCGTTTCAAAAAGTTAGCTATGAATTCTATGACTTAAAATATCTATATCTATAAATATTTTAGTGCTTTAGGGTTCCAAACTTGAACTCGTGCGTATTTAATACATTTTATTGTTATATCGTTGGTAATATAAAGTTTTGTAATTTCCTGTTATAGGTAAATTATTTAATGAGCATTAAAAACTAAAATTGTAAGAAACAGTAATTTTTTAAGGCAAAATATATTTTGTTACTTTAATTATATGTGCTCTAACAACGTGTTATGAAAATCGATTTTAAGGGTTTAGAAGTAATAATTGATTCGAAGTTCAAATTCAATGGTCACACATTGATCGTTTGTTATTTACCTTCCATGATGCTGGGATTGTCGTTCAGTGAGTGGTTGTAAAATCTATCATATACAATTTTATATTTCAAAACATTTAAGAATTTAATAATCTTGTGATTCAATACTGTTTTATCATTTACTTCACCATTTTTTAATAATTACATCTACAGGGACTCCTAAAGAAATTTTTACTTCCTTGTTAGAACTTTTAATTCACACATATTTTCACCTTAATTTTTATGAAAAATTAAAATATATAAACCAATCTTTTTACATATTGATATATAAGAATTTATTTATTATCAAAAACAAAATTGTCCCAATTATTTTCGGTAATAAATTAAACTTATGAAATATGGGAAACGTTTATCACCAAAATTTCTTTCCAACCACTATTCAATATGTTTAAAGGTTAATATTTGAATAATACACAAAAGGTGTGAAATTAAAATGAACCAGTATAAAACAGTGTAAATTATATTTACGAAACGTAGACAAACTTTGTCACTGCCTCTTCAAAGTGAATGGGGTAGTAATGTAGAATGGAAATCTTACGTTTAATATAAAGGTTTACACATGGATTACAAGCTTAAATTCAATAAAAACATTTTGGAACGTCGATCTAAAAGACTTACTGCCACTGCGGTCCTTGGACCGATGTTAAATTTAAAAAGTTTTACAAATTTACAAATTATTTGCGACATACTGCCTAATTAATTATAAGCATTATTTCATAACATTATTTTTTTATGTCATATATTTTTAACTTTTATCTATGAGACCATCTTAGATTTTTTTAAATTAAATATGTAAATATGTTATTTTTATACTATAGAAGCTATTTTTATTTAATAATTATTATATATACAAGTAATAAGTATGATATAATAAAAAATGTATACAAATATATTGAACCATTATTTGAGCTTATTCGCCAATTAAAAGCAATAATATGGAAATATTTATTTATAGTCTACACCTATGAATAAGTCAAAGGATCAAACGGGAGAGGAATATACCTCCTAAAAGCTGTGAAAGAAAAGAAGCATAAATAAATTTAGCCAAACGGTGATTGTGGGTCACGATCCTCATCAGCAAAAGAGCGACAAGGAAGCAAGTAGGAAATACACGTATTTACGGTACATTGTATAATATTAATAAAACTCAGTCAAAAAGTGACGTTGAATAATATAAATATGGAAAAAATAATATACGCTATAATGTTGGCGTTTGTACATCATATCTTCGAAGATAAATGAACGAGAATTGTTCGCGCTGTAAATCAAACGTTTCATCCCTGTCAGCCGCTGCCGGTATTTAAATATTTTACGTTTTGTTCAAAATGATGAGGGTCGGTCAAAAATGCAGAGGAAATTTTGAATTCGGCCAAAATTGACGTACCGTAACATTTTTTCAAGGGATTACCCCAAAATCCAACTTAAACATAATATTTGCGCAAGTGCGACAATTTTCGTTGCCCGGTATAATTTATTTTGATTACGGTTAAATCGTGCCGAGAGAGAAAAAAGTGTTATTTGGATGATATTAAAATTTGGACAAAGAAAATTTGCAAACTGGAATTTAAAATGGCGCTCCAAATTTAAATTGCGTTTGTCGCTAAAGGTGAAAACACAACAATTGAAGTTGCAAACAATAACCAGAGACTTTTCGTTCTCAGGGAATCGGCGAAATGCCTATATTATTAAATTCCGCAAGCCGAAACGGAGGTTTTGTATCTAATGTCATGGGGTACAATTGGCATTGTCCATAATTTCGTCTGCAGACTCAAAGTAATAATTATTGCTGAAATTTCAAGTGAGTATTTATACGCTACTAAGTGTTTTAATTTAGCGCTTCGTTTGCTTCTTCTAAAAATAATGAAAGGTGAAATTTTAATGAAAATTAAATTTCCTAGTAAAATATCTAGGAATTTAATTATCTTCCTTAATGAGAAAAAGTTATTTTCCGGATTTATGTGCCCAATAAAAATAATTTTAATAAAATCGAGAATATAAATGTAACAAATTTCAACTACTTTAAACTTCCTGAAATAATAGCGTAAATCTTAATTAATAGTTTAACCAAAATCTATATAGGTACTACCAGATTTAAAGCATTTAGAATATAATTTATAATATAGTAATTCATATTTGTTAACGCCTTTGCCCAATACTAAAATTGTATCGTGTAAATCACACCATGTTTATTTAAAATACATTATAACATTATAAAATATAATTTGTTGTTAAATATATATATAAAACGTCAATGTCACACTGTCCAAGCAGTGGAAAGTGAGAGAGCGGGGCAATCAAAAGCATAGAATGTTTTTTTAATAAAATCAAATTACACAACATAAATCACAAATTTTTATAGAAACGAATATACATTTAAGTTAAAAGTATATAAATAATTAATGATATTATACTAGTAATATATTCAAATAAAACAGCTAAAATATATTTCATTGATAAAATGTTAAAATATTGTCAAATGGTTAATGGAACAATATTTATGTAAAGACTTGTATCTTGCATGAGAAACGCATGATACTATGATATTTAAATTAAAATATAGCAAAAACAAATATTTGCACAAAGACTATACAATAAAAAGAAAAAAATCTCATTTAATTTTCATTGATAGTTTTGTATCCAGTCCATGTAGTACTAATTTTAATAATATTTTTATTTTGCAATTAAATTATTACCGTCATGATTTAACACGTCACCGCAATGCGTCACGACGTTCAAAACATAAAAAAATATTGTTTTCTTACAATACACAAAAAAATAAATAAAAATATCTTAATCCGGAACAGGTTCGGTTGGTAGTTGATATAAAATATATCAATGTGAAATACCAGCGTATTAAAAGTGCCAGATGGCGAAAGACAGGCATCAGAAAAGGGCGCTATCATGATTCTCAAAGGCGTTCTGAAACCCAAAACTAGAGTTCCTTGAGAAAAGTTTGATCGTCAACAGAACCTTTTAGTAGTTTGAAGAAGTGCTTTGCGACATGCAACTTTCTGCGGGAACTAAGCGAATCGTATCCCAACACTGCTAAAAAAATACGCTGGGTTATAAGAATGGATAATAAACTATATAGTTATCTTAAAAATATTTTCTAAAATTATATTGTAAAGGATTTGAAGAATTTGATTATTTAGGGATTCCAAATTATAGATCCTGATTCAAGAATTCAGCGAACTAAAGTGTAACGGAGGTCGCAAATAATTTACAACATCGTTGAGATAATCTCCACTTGCGTGATTCCGAGATCTTTAGTGAAAGTTTTTTTAGTGATAGTGTTCCTACCGAGATCATAGGAATAAACTGATGGCAATAGGGTCGAGAAAATGGTACAGTACAGCTGACACTAAACGGCAGATAATCTAAATTACTCTGTATAACATATGCTAACCAAAAAATAGGTTAGAATTATTAGTATTATCATTATTATCAAATATGTATAATATGTGTAATGTATATGTACTTAATTTATTTTAATCACTAGATTTAATTTTACTTATTAAATCGAACTGTGTATTTTAATATATAATAAACAGTACGGTATCTTTCAGATTACACGATTATATATAATGAAAGTAATTATCCTCCGAATCTAATTTGTATTTCAATCACGAATCACTCTCCTTCTCTTTTCGCATTTCTTAGCTCCTTTTTGCGTGTGTATATATCATTTATACCAAAACGCCGGTAAGTAAGTTTCCCTTTTTTTAAACTTTCGTAGAGAAACTTTTTTTTGCTCGTATATTAAGCTAAACGTAAACTCGGGAGGATCTTTCAAAGTAAACTCGAACGAAATTAACATCACTTCTGTTGTTGAGATGAAATTTCAATGTGACGTACATACTTAAGATGCGTTCGCAAATACGAGGATAAAAGCTGTTGGAAATTTGCTGATGCGAAGCGAAAAAGCTTCTTTTAATACCCAGTGTAATCTCCGCAAAGGTGTTGTTGTTAAGAGCGGCTGGAAAATTTTGTTAAAATATAATTTACGTGCTAAAATTAATTTTTGGTTGAATTGAAGTTACATAATAATATAAAACCAACAGAATAAACTTTATACACTTCTTACATCTAAAGTAAAATAAATAATTTTAGCTGTTAATTAAATAATCACCTTCCATTTATTTATTTATTAGATTTAAATAAAAATTGCTTCTGCAATACAATAAACAAATACTAAGCTAGTAGTGGAGCACCAGTCTTAAATAAAAATCTGTAAATCTAAAACATATATTTGGTAAAATAAATATTATTAGTACAGATTAAAATCAATAAATATAATACATGATTTAGTTGAATTTGATTTTACTTATTTTTCACTAAATTTATTCGTGAAATTAAAAAATCTTATCTGTTATGATCGATCGCAGTCCTTGTAGCTAACATTAAACATGGCAATGTGTAATGCCAGCGTATTAAAGAGCCGGATGGCCATAGCCATAGGCGAGTCTGCAAGTGCGGACGTCCTAGCCCCAACGGGCATCATAAGAAGACGCGATCGTGATTCTCAAAGAGGATCTTCATAACAAAGCCAGACATCTTGAAAGATTTATCATAGATGTCGTGTTTGTGTAAATAGAACCTCCATTGCTCTCAATTCGGAGATATTTAGTGGAAGTTTTTCCAGTCAAAATATTTCCACTGAGATCATAGAAATAAACTGATCGAGAAAATGACATATAATGGCACTTTCCGATACTAAAGAGCAGACGGTTAACGGAAGCTCATTTTCTTCTCTCTACAGATTCTAAATCACTCTGTAGAGAGAAGGAGTGATTTGTACAAATGCAGTTATATAATTTTTAATCATTTGTGTACAGAAGAAAACTTTAATATGTAACTGCCGTATTTAAGTCATTAATAAATAACATAAAAAGAAGAGGGCCCAGGTTGGATCACTGAAGAACCATCGAATGGGTGAAATATTTTTTCGACAATCAGCCGCCATAGGTTACAAACTGTCAACGATCGCTCAAATAACTCGAGAAAAATTGGTTGAAGTCCACTTTTCAGGCCGTTGGAAAAAGTGTTAGTTATGCATTAAGTTATTAAAAATTTAGTCTTTAATGTCAGAACATACTTATATGGCAGAGAAGTTAGCAATGAATGTTTTTCTCTCTCTTCCTCTATCATTTAGCTGGGATTTACACAACGTATTTCTTGAGACATGTCAACACATATAAACACCTATACACGTGTACTATTCTGCTTTCATAATATATAAGAGCGTGTGCATCGGCAATTTTCTATCGTTCCATCAGCCACCGTCCTTTGTGTGGTGTTATGCGCACTCCCTTACGAGGCATGGCATGGGAATGGATTTCAAACATTCGATGCGCGCACAATGGGGTCGCTCCCATGGCGTTGCATCCATCTTTGGTTGTGTGTGTCCTATTATGTTAAAGGTGGAAAAGTGGAACATGTGTAGCAGTGTAGCGTCACTTCAATAAATATATTAAAAGTTTCACTTGCTACCATCGCGGCATGGGAAGTCGGCACGCGACAGGTATGCTAGATTGGAGCGGAACGAAAGCCTAGATTTCTTCAAGTGAAGTGAACTAGCAACATGAAATTAAATAAGTGCGCTATTGTGCAAAAACGACTACAGAGAGAACATAAAATATATTTTTAATAATATTTTATAGAAACTGGGGTTAAATTACCAACGTAAAGCGATCATATTTTACAATGTATTGTAAAGGTAAATATATAAAGGTGACGCAAAAATATTTTTTCGATTTAAGAATATTTACATTTTTATAACTATACTTAATTAAATCACTATAGTCCTTAAATAAACTGTATTATATTATTATCAAAATATATTTATACTTGCTACTTTGAGGCTTTTTAATTAACTTATTTTTTAATTAAACTTGAAAGAACATTCAACTCTTTGCTATAATAATACACTATTGTTAAATATTAGTCAGAACAATTTTAGCGTGTTCAGTATAACCTATACATGTTTAAGGAAAACGTTTATATGTATTAAATTTTAAAAAATATAATAAAAAATGTTGCATGCTCTCATACAGTATTTTAATAATGAAAGTAGAATGTGTAATTCTTATGGAAATTAAATGTTAGGTCGCCTTATCTATAATATATTATCTATATTCACTTGAAAAAAAATAAGTTAAGAAACTCTATACATCTGTAAAATTAATTAAGCTTTAAAAGTTGAAGCTAATAAACAACAAATAGAGAGATTTGCAAAACTTTACAGGCAGCAAGTGAGAAAGCATAAAACATTGTTTTACTGCAAGATAAAAAAAGATCTAATGACGTTTTTAAAATCTAATTCTTAGATACGATTATTAACATACCTATATAAAAAATGATTTATGCATTACTTTTATATTTTATACTTCGTGGAATATCCGGTTTAAAATATTAACATTTTAAAAAATAAAATTTTATGAATCATATTAGCAACGAATGTTATGTGTTGCGGAAATGTTACTCATGAAATATAATTTTGGTGATTAAAAAAAAACATAGATAAAAAGCAAAAAAAAGTGTTGTTTTAAAAAGCAGTATTGTTAATAGATAGTGCTATTGTTTTTATTTAAAACAAGTCTTATGGTAGCAAAACCGCCTGATGTTACAAGCCTAATTCAACCTATGGACTAAGGTGTTATGTCAGCAATGATATGCTTTTTTCAAATTCTTGATGAAGAAGAAATTGGTTTGAACAATTTCTTGAAAAAATAATGACATTAGGTTCTATACATAAAATCGCACTATCTTGGTCAAGTATATATCAAGTAACACCCGTTCGATCATAAAGAAAAAATCTTTCTAACGTAAAAATAAATGTATGGAATTCTAGAGACTGGAGCAATTGATGTTTGTATCTGAAATATGCAGATTTGGTTTGATCGCGATTTAAATGGTGCTGAATAATGCAGACATCGTTTCTATTGTCACTGAAACAAAAGAGCAAGGGAGTGATAATGAGAATTTAAGTGAATAAGATACAAATAATTACATTAGTCACAAGACGGCACTAGCTTCTCTTAAAACTTTATTCGACTCGAGAAATGCATATTCTGAGATAATCGACAACAATTAAAAAAGCTATTTTTTTTATTTTATAATAAAATATAATATCTGCTTGGTTTATTTTCGTTGATATCATATCCTCAACATCATTATATAATACCAACGTTTCGTAGAAATTTTTCGCGAAAATTTCCGCTTGGTATTTTATCCCTTGAAATTTAGTTCAACTAGGATTACCCTCGAGTTTTATTAAAGCGACACTCTTCGGGTACTTCCAGATTAACCCAAACGCCCTCAACTCGGTCCTGTCACCGCTTTCCAGAGAAGATTACACACGTCACGTGTCGTGACACGTAACTAAAAATTCACATTACAGCCAAAGCGTTGTAGCCGTAGGGAGACGCTAATTTCTAAACCTTATTCCAAGACGCGCACACATACCAGAAAGCCCCGGAGGGTTAGTTCCAACACGTGAACATAAGTTATCTTGACCAGTAAGTGGCGTGACCGTGTGTTTGCTTCACACTTGGAATGGGATACGACTGGACCTAGTGGCTAAGAGGAGGCTCTCAAAAGTTATCAGACAGTTGACTGCGATGCAGAGTTGCTGGTTGAAGGCAAAAATACTACATACATATAGTGGATTGAACTTTGGTACGTGTTAGCTTTAGTCAGTTTAGTGGTAGTATTGATTATACTTCGTTAAAATATATATTAACAATTAAATATAAATATATTAAAAAAACAATTATTTTAGAAACATTTAGAAACAAACAACTTCATTTATTAATGTTTTTGTGTAGTAGTGATTACATTTGTATTTAGTATGTATTTATGTTTTTAATATTTATAATGATAGAAAATCCCTTATTAAGAATAGGGGTGAAAGCATTGACAGTATCGCTTCTGATTCACATACCCACACAATACATACACGTCTAGTCAAATATCGATATGTTATTTATATACATACATATTTGTATGTAAATAAAAATTGTTTTATATATGTTCCCACGCACACAAAAAAAAATGACAAATACCTAACTTAACCCGTTTAACGCACGTTCCTAAGTTAATGCAATAAACTATCCTTATATGTAACATGTCTGAATTAATTTGATTTATCGCTCTAATATAATTAGCATAGTGCTCAAGGTTTATGGTAACATTATTCGAGCAACTGTAACATCCGAATTAGCTTAATTCGACTAGCGGTGATTTTGAATGTGTATGCAGTATAATTGTGTATAACTTAGTTTGTGTTTCGATTTCGCCGCCTCAGCCATCGCGTTGAGGAAGTTAATTTAATATGAGTACAACTTGCGTGCAAGTCTTACCCGAGGTCCGAGAATCTCAGACGTTTCCAATTTGACGGTGCTTTCCAAACATTCTTATGGGTGCTGCATTTCTACCGCTGAGTAACCGAAGCACTCATAGCGTAAACAGCTTCGAAGTAGCCATTGACAGAAAATGCACTCAGTCCGAAGCGAAAATAGACTACTTTTGAATATTTAATGTGAATTATTTTCATAGAATCGTAGGAAGACTGAAGTGTAAGAAATATTTTTTTACAGCGTTTCTATCATTAGTTTTATAATAATTTACAAATAATAACTAGCATAAAAACCTATATTTTTTAATTTAAAATACAAAAAATAGTTTTCGTAAAAAATTATTAAGCCTATTATTTAAATTTATATTTTTATTTAAAAACCTTCATATTAATCAAGGTTTTTAAATCACTTATTATTGATATATATTCTAAAAATATGTCGTTGCATTACGTACTTTTTCAATACCAACTTATTTTTTTTTAAATAGCATACAATATTTTTTTGAAAATAAAATAAATATAGTGTTTATATAATTTTATTGTAACGTAACGCAATGCCCCTATTATTATTAATCTTTTGCTAAATATTTGCATATTTTTTACAATATTTACATATTATTGTCAGGTTCAAGATACTCGCATTTTTGCTAATTAATAAACTCGTGTCGTATGTTAATGTGTTACACGTGTACACGGGTAACATATTAACAACGCCATTACGTTATAACTATAAATAATGTGTAAATTAATTAACAAAGACAGTACTCAATCAGAGTCGATCAATTACTACTCACCATTTCCTGGCTTTCTGGATGGTGGGCACTTAATTATAATTAAGATAATACAGAGATTTAAGTAAATTTAAAAAAGCAATATTACGTTTTACATGGATGTGGATGGTAATTATATACATAATATCAATTTATTAATTAACCCATAAGCAACTAACAATTACCTATGTATATGAAAATAATAAACTTGACATTTGTCTTTATCAATGTTATTATAAACTACAATATTTTAAAATTTAGCTATTATTTTATTTATATTTTTTTTTAAAAGTAAATATATTAATAATGTTTTTTAAGTAAGTAAACTAGTACCATTGCCCTATTTTGAAATAAATTTATTTAGTATAGGTATATTGACTTTTATTTTAGATTTTTTTATTCTTTTTATACATTATGGAAATTGTTTAAATATTATTGCAATTAAAATTTTTGATGAAGGAATAATAAAAAATAAATTTTAAAGTACACGTACTTTTTTCATTTTACTTTTAAATTAAATATCATGTATTGTGGCAACCGTTTGTCTAACTATATAATGTTATTAGAATTAAATTACAAAACCTAAAAATTAAAACTTAAACTAAAAACTTTAAATTTTGTTAGGGTTTAAATTATTTTAATAGACTTATTCTATTTATGACAATTAAATATTTTTTTAATAGCCCTCTTCTAATAAATAAAATATTTTTTTTTAATAAATATATAACCAAGTGCAATTTTTTTTAATTGGTCGCCCAAAAATATTTATAGTTGTATCAAATATATAATACAAATAAAAACAATACAGATGGATAAAAAATATACATTTTCACGAGACACACACGTTTGAATTAAGATTCATTCGACAGCCTGTTAATGCCCGGAGAATTATTGCCTGGCATTATCCTAGATTGGGACGTAAAAGCCTTAGGTGTGAAACATCATCGATGAATCCCAAAGCGGTGACCCCCAAACTTTAAGGATAATGGGCGGCAGTCCCTTATAATCCCGATCCGCCATCTGGGCGACTAAGAGATTTCGCTTTCACTATAAGGGAGCGAACGTTAACTTATTTTGATTGTCTAATTGCTACCTAGGTTCTCGTATGAATTATGCATATGAAACACACTGTAGAAAGGTTTATAATAATTGAAGACGTTGAACGAACAACTATGTCAAACGATTCAAATTGCAATTAAATAATTCTCCTTCCTCCGCAAAATATATTTTTGTACGACCCTTATTTTAATTGGATTACTTAATCTTTTTTACCTTATTATTAATCATATATTAACAATATAATATAAATGAGACTTGATAAAAAATAATGACGAAAAATCGACTGTTTATTAATAATTCAAAATCACTTTAAATATTTTTTTTTAAATTAACAATTTTTTTTAACAATGCTTTTGATAATTAATCAATCTTGGGTTTTCTGATATTCCGACGAAATTTTTTCTCAATTATTTTTTCAATTACGAGAAGTATCATCTGGTCCTGACTGATTTTTTTATAAGGGTGAGGTGATATAACAAGGATTTTTGAACCTTTGCGAAACATTTTTAATTTTTCTTAGCACAAAAATAACTCTTCAAAAAGGGCATAAAATGATTTTAAATTACTACATACAAATAAGTTATTCTCTTGGTTTCACAAAACGGATTTACACATATATGTTCTACTGTCACTATTTTTTTGGCATAAACCTTATATTCATACTAAAACTATAAAAGATTCAAACATCGTAGTTAAAGAAATAACAATATTTTAAAGCAAAATTATTTTTAAAGCACATAAACATGATTTAATAAATACCCTAGAAATATATATTTTATTAAATATTATAATGAAAATCAAAATTATTTTTTTCTCTAAAATACGCTTATGCATTACGATCTCATACTTTTAACCCATATTGGCCAAATCAAACACAGTCTTAAACAATCCTTCAGGTAGAGCAATCTGACTTCAAAAATATATATCTAAGATCATATTTTCATAATACGTTAACTGGAAAACTTTTTAATCGAATCTCAATTTTAATTTATTTTAATAAATTGTACATAATTTCATCTTTCTTAAATAATATTGTATATATTCTTAGATATTGGTGTAAAGCTCTTAGACCCTACATATATAATATATATTTACAAAATAAAATAAATATAGCTTATTATGCCGTACTTATACCTATATATGTACATATATACCACATAGTCTGTGCATAGATTAGAATGAAACCACACTGTCTCGAATGGAAGCAAATTTTCCGCTACCGAAGCTGTTTTCATACATTTAAAAATAAAAGAAAAAGGTACCAGAAAGATTTCGGGCGCATCTACATACCTCGAGGTATGAGTTGGAGGTATATGTTGGGGGGAATGGGGGCTGTAGCCGAGTGCCATACTGAATTAATAAGTAAAACAAGAAATTTGAATTTAATGAAACAAGTTATACACGAGGAGGCACTGGCGCCGAATCGATACGGGCAGTTGCACGAAGGTATAAATTTTCATTCGTCGACGTTATGTCAAAAATTTTCATTTGTATTCCCCGAATTAATTTGCTGGCTTAAAAAAATATCATCTACTTCATTACTGAGGATGATTTCATATTTGATAAGGATTGTAACATCACTATTCATACTTATGATAAATGATTAGATTAGGTAACTAAAAACATGACACATTATAAAACAGTTTTAGTGTCTGAAAGATGGATTAACTTTAATGTACTTGTTTTATTTTGATACAATCAACATTTATATAATACAATATTTAAATATCATACACGAAAACAAACAAAATACGTGAGGTAATCAATCACATAATCAAGCACTGGCCCTGATTGAAAATGATTGCTTGTTATTATATGTCAGAATTTGACATTGACCTTTTTTAGGATAGGTCTGCATTGGAACTAACACATATATATAGAACAAGAAGTTTTAATTTATAAATAATCTATACTTTTGTATATAAAAAGTGCTCTATCTAGTTGCAAGCAAACTATAGAGCGATTGATGCAATTAAAGTGACAAACTTTTAATTACCTAAAAGTGTTAATTAAGTATACACAGAAAATGATGGTTCAAAATTTTAAAATTTGTTTTCAATATTTAATTTGATTTGGTTATGAATTGGTTGAGCCTTAGTACTTGAATTCTGGCAAGATCACCCATAATTGTTGCGTTGCAGTTAATTTGTACTCTTAGTTTTGGCGGCCAAACTAAAGGAATGTTAAGTATATTAAAACACCTGCGACAGTTAACCTAAACCAATTGAAGGGATCTATTGTACTTACACAACTAACGAAAAAATGTACTCTTTTCGACTATGTTGTAAGTTAATTATATATGTTATTTTCATGCAATTTTAAATTATATTGTAAGACTTAGATATTTTACGGCAATGACTCTTTATAAACAAGAAAACATTAGTGTGATTTGCAATTTACGATTCAATAAAAAAAAAATTTAACTAAGGTTACTGTTAAATTATATAGAATTTATGTATATATTTATATAATGCTAAAGCGTAATCAAAAGCTTGAGCAATGTCCAGGAACACTGCTTCAGTAAACATTCACCTGTCAAAGCCTTGAGGATATGTTTCACAACAAGAAATATGAGTACCTAAATTCTAATTATTTATTTGTTTTATAAACAATGTGTTTAGGCATTTTATTACTCAAAAATATATATTGAATTACACAATAAAGTAAAAGGTAAAATTATTTTTTTCTTTGAAATACGCTTATGCATTACGATACACTTCTAACCCATATTGGCAAAATCTAATAGAATCTTTAACTATCCTTTAGGTAAAGCAATATAACTTCTTAATTATATAATATATATGAGATCATATTTTATTAATACGTTAGCTAGAAAACTTTTTAATCGAATCTCAATTTTATTTTGTTTTTTTAATAGACTATATAATTCCATAATTATCAATTTTTTATAAGTAAGGTTTTTAGGTGTTTTTTTTTATATATTAAGTTTTTGTTTAACTGAAGGATAATAAAGTGTAGTGTCTTTACCTTGTTTAAACAATAATTATTTTATTATACGCTATTACAAATTTTAATATTTAGGAAACGAATTTAAAATTCTTAAAATGTTATAAAAATGGACATGTATAATATTTACCCAAGGTATCACAAGGTTAAGATCAAGATATTTTTTTACAAGCTGAAAGCCTATAATGTATAAATCGAACAATACTTGTTAACCTGATATTTTATTTGTAATTTTATAACTTATAGTTTTTAATAAATTAAGCGCATTTTTAAATGGATTTAATATATAAATATTATACATTCCTAAGCGCGCTTTTATTCCGTTAATAAGATATTTCCTTTGCCTTAATCGAAACGACCACGCGATCGAACAACATATTCGTCTCGTCCACTAACTTCCATTATTGCCGTTTACTAAAGAGACGCAGACACACAGACACACACCCTTACCACCATCACCAGCAGAAGCAAAATTAAGTGGAAAACTCTCGGAGACAAAGCAAACAAGTTTTCACCTCTGACCGGCTTATATTGCCTTCTGCGCTTGTTTCAGTCGAGGTTTGTACCTAACAACGAACATGAGCACCCTTTATACATACACAAAACCTTGCCGACAGAGACTTAAGTAACCAGGGAGACCGCGGCGATCATTCCCTGGGAAGCTTAATGCACTCCTGGAGAAAGAAATGGTGATGGCTTCCGGGGATTTCTCGGGCACATACCGATCGACTCGCAGACTAAGTGAGCTGAACCAGGTTGACACCTCTACTGAGAAACTACGACTGGACGTGAGTTTTTAACAAGAATCTCAGTGTATGCTTTGAGAGTATCGTTATAGTTAGGTATACTGATTTTTAATAATACTCAAAGAATTAAAATATATACCAAAATTTAAATTTATTAGAAGAAAGCTATTTAAGAATTATTACAAGTAATATTATATGTTGCACTTTTGTTGTTAAATACGAAATAAAAACGTTTTTACAAACGAATTAAATTTAGATTTATAGAATTTGCATATTAAAGAAATTTACTAATTTGATATTCAAAACGATAAATAGAGATCTATTTAGAGGTTATTTACAACTATTATTTTTTAATGAATTTATTTACAACTAGAAATATAATATACCGGATAGAGTTCCTTGATTATGGATTCACACCAGTATAAGACAATGGAATAATGAAATCAGCGTCTTGTATGTTTGAGAGTAATGACTGCAGAATCTTAAAAAAAGTTAATTGAAGAAAAATTTGGATAATTTCCATGAACACTTATCTTTCAAATCGCAGGAATACTTTTTAAATTCAGAAATGTCTGGCAAAAGATAAAGACTGGACAGCAATTTAAGAGATACATTTGATCAACGTTCAGCATCAAAGGCTAGCTTTGAAGTGCTCTGGCTGCATCCTTGAAACAATAAACCATATACTATTGGTGAGAAATTGCTTAAGCCAGCAGCTTTGAAAATGCCAAAGAGCATGTGTCGTCAGAAATAAGCAATGAAAATAAATTCAGTGCAATTATTTACCAAACGTGTAAAATAAATAATTTCTATATCAGCAGAAATTGTGGAAGAACAAATTATTTCTTTATTAAAAGCGAGTAAATGTTTAGCTATTCAGATTGATAAGGAAATTGATGTCTTTATTAAGGTTAATGAATACTTTATAACTAATTTAAAGTGGGAAGACTGCATTGTATCTGTTGATGGAGCTCTAGCTATCTTGGGTCACGCTTGTGGTTTTTCAGCTTTGGCGAGAGAGAATAGTCATAAAATAGAAGCTAACCACTTTATGATCCATCACCAAACACTGCTTGTAAAACATTTGTAATCTGCACTGAAAGCCGTCAAAGGGTATGCACTAAGCACGCTAGTATTTCGTAAATTGTTTACAAATAGTGATGCGGAATATACAGATCTACTTTATCATACAAAAGTGAGGTGGCTCTCTCGTTAGCTGATTTTTTGAATATGTGAAAGCATTTAACAAAGAATTGCAAAAAAAAATATCAATATATTTTAAACCATAGAAACAATTTTAGCGTTTGGATCAAAGCCTTTGTGTTCATTTTTTATGTAAAAATTACTAATTTGAAAAATAAAATTTAGTGGAAAATCAACTGAAAAAGGAAAATAATGCCATTATTGATGTGAAATCCAAGATATTTGGCTTCATTGGACTTCTGCAATGTTTCAGATATATAATCAAGCAAATTTATTGGCTAAAAAAGTGTGAGATGACTGATTCTGTCTTACTTGTTTACTTAATAACTTAAGTATTGAAATTACTTGTATTAAAACAATTAATAAATATTATGTGAAAAAAAACTGAAACAAGCGCAGAAATGCATGAAAAACTCTTATTTTTGTGTATTATAGAACTATTTATAACTTTTTATTAGTATTATTTAACAATTGATTGATGGTTTATGGTGATGTCCTATATTTTTTTTTCTCTTTCATGGACATCATGATTTTTGTCACAAGGGGGACATTAAGATTTTAGAAATGCTTTGGTGGGGTAGGGCCATATCACATCCACTTAATAAAATAAGCGAAATTTCTCAATTTAAAATGATTGCCGTATAACTAAAAAAATACATATTTTATTCACAAGAACTCACAAGAATTCTTATTTAATAATTGTAAATCTAACGTTGCAAAAATACAGGCGTTAGCCTAAGACATCTACTAAATAATTAATAAGACATTAGATTAAAATCAAAGTCTATATTTCAGTCATTACAATTAAAACAGCTTAGAGGCAATATATTGCCATGTCATTAAGCTTGATTTTATATTATTCAATAATAATTATTTATAACAAGAAAGTTTAGTAAAGCAAATTTTTAATAATCGATCAAAATTATAAATATAATATATATTTATCGCTAATTTTATTCTTTTAATTGCTCTTGATGCTACGTTTTTACAAACTGGAAACGATCTAATAATACAAATCTACATTGATACAATCGATTACATATCGAAAATAAAATAATGAATTATGAACTGAATGAGAGTACTTATTACGGTAATAGTATTTACGAAGATCATATTTTTGGGTAAAGCTATTTAGAAACATTTCGATATTTGAATAATGCCCCATAATCTATGTAAATAATAAGAATCTTCGCAAAGAATTTATCGCATGTCCAAAAATTACTAACCGCACCCAAAAATGTACTGCTTTTAATATCAATTTTATCAAAAAAGGACATAAATGAAGCGGGCAATGAATTTACATTTGATGCTTCCATAATCCGGAACGGTGGCAGCGGAAGGCAAAAATGTTTCCCCGCAAACAGCGTTCCGGTTTTATCTGCGCAGTTTCCGCACAAAAGCGCCGGGCGTTAAACTATATAAGATCCGGTAATATACGACTTTTCGTTATCCACCTATGTAATGGATTACACCTTGAGCAAATTTGTTCCGTGCTCTTAACTCGTATGAGTTTTCGAACAACCGCACGTACATATATGTACATACGAATGCGCGTCGTTCGCAAACGATGTTCGAATAATTTTCCCGCTGTCCTGCGAACACTAGGAATAAATAGTAAACTTTCCAGAGTTATTAGTTCGGATTACCGCCTCGGCCCCTGTGCTTTAAAATTATGCGAAATCAATGAAAACGTTTTAATAAATAAAATATCACAATGACACATATGTACAAATACACATATTTTAATAACCTTACATATACATACATCCGTCCTAATAAAAATAAACTGTTTTCTTGCCATAATATAAACGTCCAATTTAACTTAATCTATTTTATTATAAGACTTAGAGCTAGATAAAATAATTGGAGTTTTTTAAATCATAATAAACATTAAATTTCATTCGAATGTATAGTTTTGCATTTTTTCTTAACTTTTAAACATCAATGCCAATATTTTTTCCAAAACAAATATATAATACAAGCAGACTTTTATTAGATAACACTACTTTCTTTATCTAATATAGGTAATAATGGCAGGTAACCACTTATGCTACCATACGACACAAATGTATCATATGCCTTGGTGCCTCTTCAGAGAGAAAATATATTTAATATTTTTGTTACAAAGATTTATGTTCAATAATTATTCATACTATATTACAGAAAAAAATGTGATTTGTAATCAACAGAAAAATCAAGAAAAATGGATTATTAAATAGATAATTTATCTATGATATTGCCGGACGGTATTAAAAAATTCTACGTTAAAGCTTTCGCTGCAGATTTAACATTTAAAAAATGAAACCCCTTGAGGTTCCGAACTCTGCACTTTTTCAACATTGCAGCTACGATAGCCTTCCAGTTTTAGTTCAGTGCAGCTGCAGTAATAAATTAAAAGCGCACAGAATATATGTAATGAATAATGATTTGTGGCTAAAACACATACCCACTGAATTTTAAACATAAAATAAAACATCATGTTTTTGCTGGAAAAATAATAATAAAAATAATAAAATAACTAATTTGACTTTTATGTGATTATAATTTATAAAATAGTGTTTTAAGTATTTATTATCATATAAAATATCACTAAAATATATTAGAATGATAATATAAATTATTAAGTAAAAAAACCAGCGTTACTTTTACATCAATCTAATAAATCATTCATTCATTTAACAGTATACAAGGATAAGTCTTGAAGCTACCTGTGTAATTATGATAGAGTAGGATACAATTAAATGTAATTTGAAATAAATATAAGAAGCATTAAGTACGCATATTTTTTAATTAATTACCTTTAATATCACACAATGAATGGTTTAATAAATCTAGAATAATTCTAATGCTGTCTTATATATAATTAAAATAATAATTATTTAATAAAACACATTTACAAGCTGATTTTTTTGTACTTGTTGTCCCGAATATAAAATTAACTTTATTGGTATATATGTTATTTTTTAATAACAATAGTTTATAGATCGTATCTTAGAACTGTTCAACTGAACTGAACTGTTTCTTAACATAAGTACAGCACGAAATATATGTTCTATAATTTCATCCAATCTGCTATTGTTGAATATTGATGAAATCAAGATAATTTTTAACTGTCAATATAATTAAATTAACATATACTTTCCCAAGGACAGTTGAATATGCAACAAGTTAAAAAAATTACCACATAATTTTATATTATAAAATATCTTAACTACTAAAAAATCTTAGTTTTATTATTAAGAAGATTGTTAAGTAGTTCAATATACTCTAAAAACAAATTAAAAATAAGATGAATGTTTTTGGGTTATATGGTACATCTTTAGTTTAAGAAACATTTATCATAATAAATATGTTTATATACCTACACAAATTGATTGATAACTATATAAAAGGGCTGTATTAGCTCGGCCACTGGTTGATAATAGAAATTGATGCCGACGAAAGTTTCAGCTCGCACCACGATTTTTCGTCTTTAAGTCGACATGTATAACTGTCCAAAAGTAGGACATAAAATTTATCGCGGGACTTAGTCGTAGAACCATGAGATATGTTTTACTTAGTTGGTCGGAGTATTTTTACGGACGCCCATAACAAGCGGCTAAGGGAGACGGGCCGAGACCGAAATCAAACTCGAGAACTCATTGTTTACGGTTTATCCGGTTTACGATTGAATTCAGCCAAGCCAATATATAGTAATATGTACAATGTTCGGTGCCTTTCTATGTTAAACTGGACAGATACAATTGTATGTATTGTTCTCTATGACTTGCCAATAGCTTGTTAAATCTGGTTTACAATCAAAATACTCGCTGTCATATGATATGTGTTAAATCCGGTGTCGAGAATTGTAACAAGCGATAGTAAATGCCAACAACACAATTTTTGATAAATCAAACCGGTTATGTTAAAGATGTTTTTATGTAACACATACATACGTGATACTATCCTCTTGAGTTATTGCATAGGAAAGTGATGGCGAACCTATGATTCGGCTGTCAATGGTGACACGCCAAGACATTTTGCGTGACACGCATCGTTTACGTAGAAGATTTTCTATATGTAAGAATCAGTGCCAATAAGTATATTGGGAAACGATATATGTAAAAATGCTATTAACACATTACGTGAGCAAAAATTGTCTAAAGTTGTATTAGAGATTGGGCACCCAATATGAGAGGGAAATAGGTGGGATTTGTGAAATTGTTGAAGAAAGCTATTGGACATCCACATGTTCCTTTTATTATTCAACAGAAGGTTTTGTCTGTCAATGCAGGATTCACATAATTAAATGATTTATTGTCAATTATAAAAAAATTAGTGAATTTAATAGCAGCTTAAGTCTTTCACAAACGGGAATTTTCAGCGCTTTTAGAGGAAGTTGATTTAGCCTGCAGTAGACTGCTGATGTGAGGTGGCTAAACCATGAAAAGGTACTTGAGTGATTTGTGAAGTGCTTTGTAGATATTAGGATATTTTTTGAGAATAAGAATCTGGAAAACTTTCTTCATGTTAATACTTTAATAAGTGGGTCAATTCATTGATGTTTTTTATACAAATATCTCTGTTCATATGAATAGACTCAACTTTTAATAAACAAGGACTTGGGAAAAGTATGTACATTGTATTTGGATACATAAAAGCCACTGAAAGTAAACTTATTTTTGTAAGCGAGATGTAGAAATTAAGACTTATAAGTAAAAGTATATTTCAAGAAGGAAAGCACAACTATTCAAAATAAAATGTAGACCATGCATTATAAGTACCAGTATAACTGTTACTTTACCAGTTCGGCAAAAAATTTAATTAATTAACCTTGTTACTTTAGCAGTTCGGCAAAAGATTTAATTAACTTATAAGCCCGGACTTAAAAATTCAAATAATTAAGTGTACGGATGTAGTAGTTTACAGCCCTTTGGAATTGAATGGTTTCAAATTGATGCAAATTGATGATTTAAAGATGCAACTTGCATAATTTTGTCAACATCTGGACTCAAGGGTTTGTCAAATTTAGGTCTAAATTTAAGAATTTGGAAAAATATTGTTTGAAGAATGAAGAAGAGTGCCACTACGAACAATAAATTTGTGGCGCTTGAAACTGATTAACGACGTCTTTACTATAATTTTTCTCTATATTCTTTTATAAAACCTTTTTCTTGGCGTTAAATAGTATTAGAACGAATAAAAAAAACCGACTGATAGATAAAGTTAGGAGCGTTTGCTTGGGCTTCAAGTACGCGAAATACGAACCTTTAATTGAAGATTTAGCAAATGCAATTTAGCATTAAGAGTCACAAATTAAAAAAAATATTTCATGTACATAAACCACTCGAGTCAAATACATTAACATATTTTGTAAATAAATATTAATTAGTTATCGGTTTTTTAAAGGCTGAGCAAACCTTTATAGCTCTTGAAGCAATCAATTTCAATCGGTCGGTAGTTAGCGATCCTGCTTTTTAGATCAAAAGGTCTTAGGAAATTCTAAAATGGTACCCCAGAACATCAAATGTTTTAAATGGTAATTCTTTTTTATAATAAATTTTAATATGTTATTGAAATTTGCTTCATTTAATGAGTTGAATCAAACAGTTTGGGGATAGCTGTATTTTTTTCTTAGAAGGCCTACTCAAACAAGCTCCGGGGAAGACTCAATCACGACGTTACCCGGAGCGTAAGGAATGCTCAATCTCTATTTGCCATTGCAATAAACAAAAGATAAACGTTTTTCTTATCCCCGAGCACATTTATACACCCGGGCAAGGTGTGTTCGTCTAGTGCACCGGATAAAATCTGGCAAAGGAACGAATGAGGGAAACGGGTCGTATCCCGCTCGGTTATAAATCGAAATTGTTCTTATCTGGCGATAAAGGGCCGTAGCTGTAGTGGTGCTAGTGGTGGTACCCACCCGACGGATTCGATTCTTGCCGATTCTTTAGTTTTTCGCTGTTTGTTTTTGACGCTCGGCCGGCAGGCACTATTGATCACCTGGCGGATGGGTCACGGGGAGGTCAGGGGTTATCTTAACTTGATTTGTGTAACGTTTCCTCGGGGCTATTCATCACGGCCCAACAACGTTTGGCGGCCGCCCTAGCTATTATTTATCGTGATCTGGCGCAAAAGCGCAATAACGCTTAATTAAAAAATGCAGTGTATTAAGGTATGTATCATGAGTTCAAAAAATATTTTAAATTGCCTCTTAATAAAATAAGTGCAATAAATCATGGTACTTCTATAAACACGATAATAAACGCTCTACAAATAACAGTTATGGGATAGAGAAACGCCATGCAAACAATTATATAATTGCTTTACAATACATATAATAATAATTTATTGAAAAGTTATTTGTGCATGCTCTCAATTGGTTTATTCTTTGCTAAAGGTGGCTTACCAGACCTACGATACAAGAATAATCTGGTTTATTAGCCGCATCAGTTAGAAATATTATATTTAAAATTTTAAACATTTTATTAACTAGACTGCACATAGTGTTTGACGACGAGAAAATCAGTTCACCGCTGCATTATAGGGGAGAGCACAGCTTTATCGAAAAGCCGTTAAGTTCTCGGGGCAGCAAAAATTAAAGCAATCGCTTTGAGCAAGTTTGCGTTTCCATAACGAACTTTAAGTATCAACTTCGTATTATGCCCCGGGGAAAAATATCAATGGAGAACCGACCGTTTGACGATGTGCAAGAAAGAAAGGAAAGCGATTATGTAAGCGTTTCACGTATGTAAAATAGTCTGAAAGCAAACTCGTTTATAGGAATTTCACGTTTTGCCACGAGCGACGTGACGCCGTGGGATGATGCAGACCTATGAAACTAACCAACGTTTTTCCGCGTGCACCACTTTTCTATTTTTGTAACACTGACACCCTTGATACTATTCGTTTGCATATGTGTGCCACAAGGCAACCCTTACATATGTGGGGTAAAATAAAAATCACATTGTTGTTGAGCAAATTATTTAAATATGTAAAAGTTCATAGCAAAAAATATATATGTTTTAATGATATATTGCAATTTACCAAATAAAAAGCAAATATTGAAATTATAAAAATGTATGATTTAGGGATAGAATAATATTTCTTAATGTATCGCAAATATACAGATTAGAAACATTATTTTTATAATTTATAATTAAAACTTATTGATTAATGTAAAAGTTTTGATATTTTTTTATAATGCAATTTTTTTATCTTAACTGATAAATAACATTTGTTTTTAAACTATTATTTTCTATAAAAGACACTTCTTTGACACTATCAATTTTGGTTTATATCTCTAAATAGTAACATTCTTCAAATGCATATTTAATATTTCAGAATAGAGTTTTGATAAAATTTCGGATACCATTTTAATTGAAGACTGGAATTTTAATAAAAACAAATGTGAGGATTTTTATACTTCAAAAATAGAAAAAATAGGCAAATGTATATGGTTTATGACAATGCATTACCAAAAATAAAAGTACAAATAATAACTTAAGCACATTAATAGTTTAAGTTTTTAATAATAGTAAAAGAGTACAATGTCATCATTTTGTTGTATATATTTATATAAATGTAACTAGAATGTAGATAGCATAGATGTTAATATAAAAAAGTCAATATTATTTTAAGACATAATATCGATTCGACCCAAAACAGTAGTTTAATGATAATGTTAAAAATGTTATAACATTTTCAACATTATTTTTAACGTATAAAAAGTATAAAATAGTATAAAAAGTCGATAGCTAAAATAAAAAATGATTCGAATAAAATGAGTAAAACAATAAAAAAAAAATTTTACTCAGAGAAACGACATAATAAGTATGGAAATTGATGACAATATGTTAATATCATCATATGATCAAAAAAAATAATACATACTACATTCAGCGTATAGAAGAGACTGTAAATTGAGTACTCCAGTTTAATAAATTAGTACAATATAATAATGAAACATTTTGTGTAAAGTTTGAGGAATTTGAATGAGTATCCATAGAAGAAATTCACAATATAATTTTAAAATTGAAAAAAGAAACCAGAACTGATAAATAGAATGTTAATTTAATTTAATAAAGATGGGAAATACTAGTAACTAAATTATATTATTTACTGAGTAAAGCACTTTCCGATAAATAAATGCCAGATAATTTGAAGATTGCTACTATTATACCTATATATTAAATAAAAAAACGGTTAAAGTATTAAAAAAATGATACCAATTTAAATATTGTCTTGTATAGAAAACGTAATAGAAGAAGTAGTAATCAATTGAAGGATTTCATTGTTTCTCAAAACAATCTATATGTACAACAATCGGAATTCAGAGAAAAACATTCCATTAAGACTGCATTACAAGTAGTAATAAATGATTGGTATTGGCCAAGGATACAAACAAAATTATTGAAGCAGTTTTCCTAGATTTCAAGCGAGCTTTAGAAGCAATAAACAGAGGAATAATGTTAAAGAAACTAAAGGTTATATGCATTAGTAACATAGTTTTAAAATGATTTAATATATATTTAAAAAAGAGATAGAAAAAAGTTTAAATAAATAATGCCTATTCCAAAGAAACCATACATTGTTGTTTATAATCTATATTAATTATATAATTAATAATATAAAAAATTTAAAATGCAACTATTTGCGGACACTATAATTTATTGCAAAGGTGATGATGTTAAACAAATTAAGAATTAAATATAATATAAATATAGTTAAAAAATATTGTGCTTAAACTGAATGAGAATGAAATAAAATGTATGTTTATTAATTATAAAGATATGTAAGATAAAAATATAAATATAGTTAACGAAAACTATTAAAGAAATATTTTATTATATAAAATATTAAGGATTAATTGTAGATCATTTTTTTTAAGGTACATAGTAATTACATATAGAAAAAAAATAGTAGAAATATATTATAAATATATTATCTAGGATAAGAAATATGGTAATAAACACAAAAAAATAATCTACATTACTATTAATTTGCCCCACTTAAACTATTATGCAACAATATAATATATGTAATTATTAAATTAGATAAATTTATGTTGCAAAAATTACGAAATGGGGCAATGAGAATAGTTTTAAATAAATATTGATTCACTAGTTTTAGAAATATAATTGATATATTGGAATAATTAAATATTTAAGAAATAATAAAGAAATGGTTTAGTATTTATATATATAAGTTATAATAATAAATAAATATAAATAAACATATATTTATTACTAGAAATAGTGACAATTTAAGGATTGTTAGGTATAAGAAAACAAGTAAGGCCAGAGAATGAAGAATAAAATCTGAATTTATATAATAAAATTCACAGGACAATCCGCAAAAATTAAAATGTAACGGGCTTTCTCACTAGAATAAAGAAAAACACGTTCGTGCTTTAAAAATAAATTACAATCCATATATTTTATTCAAATTTGCTTAGTGTATAACCAATAAGCTATATCAGCTAAATAAATAAATAAACAATAAAATTAGTCACCGAATAAACAGTAGAGAGAAAAAATATTTTTTATAAATATCTGCCATTAATATACAACACTGTTTACTTTATGAATTTCGTAAAAGAAAGTTTTTCACTAAAATTCGTTTGACATTGAAATGGTTTACAAATATTTGCTCTGAAGATTTTTTATTTGTCAATAAATGACCTACCTGGCGACCTTCGAAGTCTGATATTGACAAGTTAAAGGTAATGATTGACATTGATACTATTATACCTATATATTAAAAACCTATATATTAATTCGCGTCAAAATATCGCAATGAAATTTGGACTCCTCCTCAATTGTCAGCCGCCTATCATTTGACATGTGTTGCTCTGAGTGCACGAGCCTTTTTGCTTCGATTGGTAACTAGAGATGACATGTGGTTATTTACAACAATGTGACACGATAATTAACCAAATTTTTCACACTTTTCAGACCTTGCTTTTTATCATACTTTCCGGACATTGCATCAACTATTATTCTCCAGACTGTATGATTATTATTTGTTCAGATCATTACATTTTTTTTAGAATATAATATACATAAATCAGCATAGGGGAAAATTTTTTTTTTTTGTCAAAGTCACAGGTATTTTTTTTAATGGCATGGATAAGCTTCGAGAAAGATAAGAGAGAGAATTTAAAATATCAATTTAAATTATTTATTTGATAAAATTAATAATGAAATCTAAAAAAAAGATATGAAAAATACGTCAAAACTTGTGCATCAACACAATATGTCACAAAGAATATAAACTCATTAGATGATATAAAAAATTCACAGAAAGTTCTGTGTTAGAAAATATTGATTGTTGTATTCTGTTAACATATTGTATTTTTTTTAACAAAAAAAGATTCTTCTGCAATCGAAAGCAGACAGGTTTGAATCAAAATAAATAGAACGAAATTTTGGATTTTATGTCAAGTTTCAATTTATTAATCAAGCTCTACTAACAATTAAAATAATTATAGCATATCGTTGAGCTGAAGACAAATTTAGTCATAACTTTTAGCAACGACAACATCTGGATCAATCTGAATGTAGAAATCTTGTATCAAATAATTTGTATTGATATCATGGGATTCAATTGGCTGTTATTAACGTATTTACAATACAACATTGCTAATATTCATATCTTATGTAATTAAAACTTATAGAGATTTTCTCAATATTAAACTCAGTTTTAAATCAAAATTATACAATAATTAAATATATATTAGAAAAATAATCACAATAGTTTAAAATGGCACAGTGAATTATTTAATATTGTAAAAAGTAATACTCCTAAATAATTAAAAAAAATTTAAACTGGAAATTAATATTGAAATATAATATATTTAAAAATTTGTGAAAAGCACATATTTATATCTTAAGAAATATATAAGAAGCCCTCACTTAAGGCAAAATTTATTACTGAAACCCTTAATCATAAAGACGCTACATTTTTATTTGCCAAAGTAGTTAATACATCATATCATTATATTTGTGTATCATGAATATTACATTACATATATAAATTATAAATCATTTTTATATTTATTTTTCTTTAATATAAAAAATATTTAATCAAGCAATAAAAATCAAAAGTTTAATATTTTAATAACAAAATTTGCATTTTAACATTATTATGTGCTACGAATTTTTCATCGAATAAAGAAACTAATTTTAGTAAAATTCTAATGAAGAGGATAATAATAGTAACAAATACGGGTGAGTAACAGATAGTTACAAAATGAAATGAAAACTACGCGAAATAAGAAAAACAAAGTTCATGTTACAATGTTCATAATAGAAATTATTTATAAAATATGTCTACTGACTTTATATTTTTTTTAAATTTAGGATTTGCTTTTTTAATTTGTTTTTTCTACCAGCTCATTTAATTCATTATTGAGATTAAGAAAATTTAGGATGCCATATAAATTGATAATTTTGATCTCCCAGAGACGGTGGAATCGTGCCTATTTATTAAACAATATTTTCAAGGCAGATTTAATAATTGTAAATATTTATTTATTTAATGTATACCGCACATCAACAATCTATTTGTCAATAAAATAAAATTCATATTATATATATTTATAAATCGCTAAAAATAAATAGTATTTTCGTACATTCCTAAGAACTAGCATATAACAAGATTACTTATTTTTTTTATTTTTCTCAGAACGTATATTATCCAAATTCCACGTAATTAATGTATGATATATATTTTTATTCGCAGTTATAAGACATTATTTGAGTCTAATATACAACACTTACAGTGGATATTAAATTACGTATAAATTATTAAAAAAAAGTTCGAAAAAAACAAGGACGGATTTTTTTCTTTATCAAAAGATACGAACCGGGGACGGATAAAATTAGAAACCCATTAAAGAAAAGTGACGAAGTTTGAATAAGTAATAAGCCCACTTCCCTCCCGAGTATTTCTCGCGATTTTTTCGCAAGTACTGGTGTCAATGCGAGAGAAAATAATTGCTATGATTTTCGTTCGAGCACGAAGCGTGCAAAGTTCAAGCGTTTTTTTGAAAATAAAGAAAAAGACGGCGAGTGTAAATCCTAGGATTAATATTTAACGATACCAAAATGGATTTTGAGCAGGAAACGGAAATCGTACGGATATACATTTAATGCGTCTCAAGATTCACGATTGTGTTTATAATACTTTATTGCAATTAAACTTAATTGCTTATTTATTACTCCTAATACTATATATTTATTTAATACTTTTTAATATGTTTTGTTTATAATTCGTTACTGATTTTTTTTATAATATACACAATTCATGAATAAACTTAATATTATGCTTAATAAAATATATGAATTTAAAATGTGTCTTCGCTTCTACTAAAGAAACAGTGACACTTGAATAACTATTTAGAACAACTTGGGCATCTGTTGTATATTTAAAAAAAAAAAAATTAAATAATTTTACATTTACCATTTTTTTATGAACAACTTGAATATTTTTTAAAATGCGTTTCATTTCCCCACGCGCTCTCTTGTGCGGCATTGATGCACGATGGGCTATAAATATGTTGCGTCAGTCTGATTTTCAGTCATTTGTCTATCGTTCGCTGTCCGGTAAACATCGACATCCACGCTCCGTGCTGGCGTGCCGCATTACTCTATTTTGATGTTTCAATTTATCAACTGCATTTTGACTTTATAAATCGTTGCATATACTCGATATACTTTATATGTCTTCAAAATGATTACATGCAGAAATATATTTACATTTTTATATTTGACTTACAATGTAAAAATAAATTAAATATACTACGACTGACATTAATAGTTGCTCGCAAGTTTCCACTTTTTCACTCTTAAGTTTACACTGTACTTGCTTTATATGATGTTGCAATATTATGATTTGATTCAATTAAAAGCAAAAAATCGCAGTGCGTATGTTTTAAAATATATAGTATTTTTTGAGATAGGTATAAAAAATATATGGTAATAATTTTTCCTTTTTTGAATTTTTTTTACCAACAAAATTATGTAATATGTGATTATAGAAATTTAAATTATTATTTTAAAAGTCTTTATATTATTGATGAACAAATAACAAAATAATGTACACTATCGTCATCATCATCATCATCATCACTATCGGTCCGATAACCTATGATGAGTCTTTGTCTTCTCCGAGAATGATCTCCATCTCCTCCGGTCCTGCGCTATGTTCCTCTAGTTGTTGGCTGCGGCTGCACTGGCTTTGTTCGTCTTTTGTCACATCGTACAACCACCAAAGCTTTAGACTGCCGGCCGATCCATAAATTGCCTCGGTGGTTAGGTAGAATCCATTTGTGTAACGTAGCCTGCTCATCGAAGGCTTGTTATATTGATTAAGATAAAGATAGTCTTCCTTGCAAGAAACTGTAAAGTTCGTTGTTGGTCCTGATGCGCCTCTTATTGCCCTCTCTCATCGTGCCGCATTTTCTTGGTAGTACTTTTCTCTCAAATGTATTAAACAGTCATTCGTAGGCTACAGTAATTGTCCAACTTTCTAAACCATATGTCAGCACAGGTCTAATTAATGTTTTTACATAATTTTATATTATTTATCAGACCGAAATAACATTTATTTATCGCTTATTTCGTTTTTGAATGCTACCAGACCTTATAATTTTTTAAAACTAACAATACTAATTTATTTGTATATTTCAAGTGTGATTAATGTGCACTCTCAAAGAGTGCAGTTCATAATAACATACCTAAAAATTCACATCCAAGCGATCAGATAGCAAAACCACATTGATAAGTGTCATCGTAAATCGATAGATTACAAAATTATGCTATGTTATATAGTGTAGTTCACATTAATTAGGCGCAACAGTGGGTTCACTTTGAAGGTGACGCACGAATCGAAAATCCGTTCGGGGATGCAAATGTAATAGGAAAACTGACAAAAGACCCGTCGGTCATAATAACCGTGAAATATGGTATTCATTGTAAATGTGCGATGGTTCACAATTAGACCAATCTGGTTGCGATCGACGAGATTCCATGCCACATAAATTGGTGACAATATGGGATACGTTGTGCTACAGCGAACTAATCGTAAATACCCTAATTACATTTTCACAATTAACAGCACTAGTACTACATAAAACGTGTTAATAAATTATATTTCATGAAAGCTGTTGATGATGCACAGTACTTTAAAAAAATAGAAAGAAGTATAACGTTAAAAAGAAACTCTAAAATATAAGTGAAAGTTTAATTATTTAATTTATTAATTATGTTTAGGGACATAGTGATTCAAAGATTAATTAACTTTATTGCTAATAACATGAAATATATAAATATTCATTTAAAATGTCTGTTAGAATATATTGTTTAAATTCAATTAAATATTATCGTTCGTCACATTAGTAAAAAATAGAAAGAATATAATAATTAAAAAAATAGTTATGCTAAAATATTAAAATATAAATTAAGACAGACACAAATCATCTCAACAAATATATGAATAGTCCCGTGCAAACTAAATCAATAAAATATTAACATATCGATGCACCATATTGAGCAGTCGGACGGCCATCACAATAGAAGAGTTGGCAAGTGCTACAGTTTATACCATTACTGTCAAAAACAGAGGACACATGCGAGAACTATGTCCGCCCTCCGAGGCTCACATTTGAAGCTGTACTTAAGAGTTGTCAACAATACTTTTAAGCAATTTTAGAAGTGTTTAATTACAAAAACTCTTTTGCACGTTGACAACGCTCCCAAAATGAAAATACTAGAGAACAGGAACGAATAGTACTCGTGTTTCTTCAAGTATAAATACCGAAGGAATTTACGCTGTAAAAACGCAATGGGTTGCACTGATTCATCTCGCTTGAAATACATATAATGGAGCAGGTTTATAGTTTGATACGGACTAGAGCATCATAAAGAGTGCGCAATACTAAATTATTCTTTAAATAGACCATATTTCTCAAAATTATACCGAGCATCTCTGCAATTTGCAGGCTAAATTATTAGTACACATCAAATGTCATACCATAGTAAAGGATGGTTTGCTTGGAATATATCCATCGAAATGGTACAAAATCTGCAATGATTTAATATATGCATATATTTTACATACTTTTTAATACTTTAGCAGTTATATGTAATATGCAATATGTAATAAAATATAGGATCTTTTTAATGTTTTTTTTTTCTTATAGTATTTTTACTAATCTTACAAAATAATAGTATTTTTTACTTTCGCCGAGCTTTAAAAATGTTATTGTGTATATTTTTTCACATTATTTTATTTCTCGCAAATACGAATTAAATTTAAGATAATATTTGCAGGCTCTGAGACAAATTTACACAGAAACGAGCAATGATCCGTTTAAAATTCTCTACTGCGCGTCGCGACGCAAATCAAACGCGTATTCTTGGCCGCAAACTTTGCAATTATTGGGTTAGGCAGCCACAATCCAAATTTGCACAGCGAAATTTAATTAATTGTTTATATTTATATTTGTTTTGCTGAAAGGCTGCAAATAAAGCTTCCGCTGACGGCACGCACATACATGTATGTTTGTATAGGTTTCGTTACGGGTATTTAACCCTTAGCCGAATTCTTCTCGAGTATCGATGCTCCTAATAAGGTTCAGCTGTTTAATAATTTTGGAGGATTAGACGTACACGATGAAGGCGTATGGTTAGATAAGAATAATAAAAAATAAGATAACGGATCACGTCCTCTGATTGAACTTTTTATGGACTTATATTAGTTTGTGAAACAAGACAAAAACAATTCTACATAAACCTTTTTAAAGGGATCTTCCTTTAAAATCATTACTGACAGTTATGTCAGTTAAATTGAATACTATATTAGCGTAATTTAAATCACACACATTGTTTCGTAGATATCTTTTTACGAAATATTCTCGTTATAAGTTATTTGTATTTTACCATTTATACGCTTGCTTTTATTGTACGAAATTTCCTTTTAAGTAACGTCTCCGCTCATTTCGCCTAATTGCTCCCATCTGTTATTATTATTATTATTGCGGCAAATGATCGTCGCAATTTTTCACTCGTCGTTTCGGATATGGCAGTAATTTGAAATCGCGTACCGAACAGCGTTTTAATTGCTGAAATGCGAATAGGCACTTTCGTTATGTACGCATTTCGCCTTGGAATTTTTCTCTGTATTTTAATTAAGAGGGGTAGCAGCACCCCTCAATTACGGCCACTATATACAGAGAGAGCCCTGTTGCGGTGGAAGTAATTAAATTTATTGCCGGCGGTCGTTATTGAAGACCTGTGTTTTGATAAATAGTCCGATTGCCGTCCGGTCAGATACGATATTAATTTGCTTTATTAACGGCGGGTTATTTATATTATGGGTGTTGTGTGGGTATTTTTTTTTGCCTTAGAGGCGGCAACAACAACACAAAAATACCGAATAACGAACGCCGTGATTTATGTTCAACACGCGTATGAATAAATCAGCGGATAATTTTCCGGGTTGGGAAAGCGGGTGGACTCCGGGAAGGAAAAACGGAGATATACGTTCCAAACGAGTATTTAATTGTGCTGGTCCCGCACGTAAGTAATTAATAGGGCCTATGCCGTTCACTGCTTGTTTTCTTTCATATTTCGTTAATGGCGCCGGTCATCGGCTCTGTATTTTTATTGTTCTTGTGATCCTTTAATCGTATAATCGTGTACAGAAAACGGCCAACATTAATTACTCAACTTTCATAATATATGTAAATATATATCAACACAAAGCTATAGATTATTTGTTAAAATAGAAAATACTATATGTATCTATATACAGTTTATAATTATGTTGAAATTTTAAATCGTAGATCGTGTGAATTATATAAAGAATGTGCTTACTCCTAATATATACACAATTAATTAGTCCCATCTGAACATATGCCTGTCTGAGTAATACCAGTATATAAATAATATATAATATAACTTTTTATACTAATTTCATTCCTAAGAATAAATCCTAAGGCATGTTTGTCATGCTCAAAATGGTTTAACTATTGCAGTCCAAAGGCATTTATGATATGCTCCAAATTAGCTTTTTTAAATGACTTGATGAAAAAAATTACAGTATTTTTTTTTAAAAATGTTATAATACAAATAAGTAGTAATCTCTTACCATTTTACTTGTATCGTTTACATATTAAAATTCGTCGTAAAATCTGTTAATTGATGGATTTTTAAACAATTAATAAACCAGTTTTTGTCGATCGCTTGTATTAATTTGTGCCCTATTATGGGTATTTAATATCGCTGGGATTTTACTTTAATTAGGAAGAGTCCTGCAGGAGTACGATTGGTTGTTGCAATACATTGTTCATGTTAAAGAATATCATATGTATTACATTATTCGCTGATAATTAACTTAAAAATAACAATAATTATTTTTTTTAAAACATGTGGTCAAACAACATATTATATTACCAAACATCAAGATTGTAAATATGTAAGTAATTGTAATATATTAATCAGTAATTATCAAAGTAAATATGAAAAAAATAATAATTCCTTGCTTGTAAAAATGTGTTAAGAAACGTTAATGTTGTTTGAATTACAATAGTAAACAGTTAGCTAAATGCTACTTGAAAGCCATAGAGCGATTCTTTTATTCATATTTTTCAGGTAGTGGTCTAAATATTTATAGTGGGTACAAAATATGCCTTAAATAAGTATTACAATAAATATAAGTTAGAATCTTAATTTTTGTGAATATTAAATTGAACCGCAGTGAATTTAATTTAAAAAAATATTTGCCATTAAAGGGTGAAAAACAGTTCATTATAGTCTATAAATACAAATAATAAAAAATATTGCCATTTTCATTGCAGAAAATACTACAAACATATTTTACGTAATCATACTAACTCACTAATATAATGCATTAAAGATTACAACAGAAATAACCTTTTATTTAAGTGTAAGCACAAAATGCCAAAGCACATATTGTTTATGAAGCTGAAGAACACATAATAATGGTTTTAAATCTTACTCTTAGTATACCTAAATTAGTACTTATTATTTTTTTTACTTGTAATGTAAAAGGTTTTTAAATTTTTCCCTAATATTGTACACACAAACATTTTATTTTATATTCTGTCTAATATCAAAATTGTAAATATAAAAATGGTTATAAACCAATAACATGTATTGTATTTTATATAAGTAAAAATCTCATCGTATTAAAATAAACGGTATAAAGAAAACTGGTTAATAGTGGTAAATTATGTATTGCTTAAGATAGTAGCTAAAATAAAAAAAACTACAAAAAAACAGAAAAAAAGAGTGACATTTTCAGATTTAAAAGACCTGTTTCTAAATATTCGTTATTTTCAGCTATTCGAATATCGATAGTAAACGACAAAATCTTTAGAAAATATGTGAAGTTATAAAGGAGCAAAAAATTAAATTTTAATAATGAATAAAGGTTGCTCTGCATTAAATTCTATGCTATAAAAATAATAATGAAAATTATCATTAATATTAAATTTTAATAATAATAGAGCAATACTTGCTTCAAACTTTACACCAGTACGACATTTTATTTTTGTTATTCCTGCTGCCGAAAAAACTACAACTTGGAATGCTCAAAATAATATATCCATTATTTAATTACTTTAGATAGACCTAAATAAACCATTATTCAAATTGATTCGAAAAAGATAAAAAACCATTTTCAGTTATTAAGAAAGTTCATAGTTGCACAGTGTCAGCTTAAAAATATTGTTGATTTATGGAATTTCGGCAATTACAAAGAGCTTTTTTCTTAACATTTTGATAATCAGCAATAAGTTGATTTGGGTATTGTTGTTATAAATATATTAAAAGTAAATTTTTTGCCAAAAAGGTCACATTTAAATCAGTGTTAATCAGTGGTCACGAAACTATTTTTACCGTATATCCATAGGATGGAAAATAATTTGTGTATTAATGAATGTATACATGCATTGGTAAAAAAAAGATAAATTTATTTAAAGTATTTGCGGTCAACTATTTTATGATCGTGTAATTATTACTTGGCAATATTGATCGTGTAATTATCAAGAGTCAACTCGCGTACCCTCTAAGGTACGCGTACCTAATTTGAAGATCACTGTTGTAGGTAATGTAGCATTACATCATAGAAAAAATAACTACCTACGTTTTTGCAATATACAAATATTTGATGGGATTTTGGTGTTTTTTAAGTTCAAAAGCTTTAAAATAATCACTACGCAAATATTTTGATTTGTATCTCTAATCAACACAATAGATCAGTAGTAAAAGTAAATGACTAACACTTAAAAGACCATGGCTCTTTTAACGAACCATATTTTTTTTAAATGTATAATTTCGATCGATTATCACAGATTATTTTGTATTATATTTTCCTTATTAAATGTATGCATATTTTAAGTCTAACTAGATCGAGAATATATGATATCGAAAAACCTCTAATAGAGCGCTTAAAATAACTTACATAGACTGTAATAAAATTCTAGTGCAAATAAATACTATTAGTACTATTTAGTAACTAACTCGAAAATCGACTGTATATTTTTTGTTAAAATGATACTCTTTAAAGATTATCACATATGATTTTGATTAACAAAAAAAAATATATAATATATTTTTTTTTTTTTTTTTTAAATGTTTATTTCAAAAATAATTTAGTTTTATACAAGTTATAAATTACATGTTTCTGGCTTTTAGCCATTATCATGTTTACAAGCGAAATTACAATAGTTTAAATAAAAATAGAGGCAACAATATGCAATATTTAATAAGTAAAATTTAAGGAGAAAATACTAAAACCTTTATACAATAAGAAAAAGAAAATAAAATAAATAAAATATAAGATACATAATTAAAAATAACACTTACGAATTGGGGCTATTGAAGTCGCGGTTACAGATTTGCTATCAAAGCATTATGTGCTTAGGCATTTTATGTTTATACTTGAAATTTAGTGTGACTTTGTCATAGTTACCAATTTTTGCAATTAATTTATTATTATGTTCACGCGAGATATTTTTGTAATAATTTATCGTATTAGTAATAATGTGATTTTTAATTGTAGGTATAGAATATCGAGTGTGGAGTTTCTTTAAATTAGTATAATATGGGGTGTTATAAATTATTTTTACAGCTTTATTTTGAATTACTTGTAACTTATTAAAATTATTTTTACACGTATTACTCCACACTGGGCAAGCGTATGTTAATATCGGTCGTATTAATTGTTTATATAATAAAATTTTGTTTTTAATCGTCAACGCGCTTTTTCTGTTAAAAATGGGTCTCAGAGCTGAAATGGCGGCAAGCCCTTTAGACCGTACTTCTTTTATATGCTTTGTATATTTTAATTTAGAATCTAAGTGAAGACCCAGATACCTAACACTCGTTTTCCATTCAATGTTTTTGCCCTGCTCGGTTTTTAAAGGCGGAGGCAACGGTTGCCGGCGCATCGTAAAAATGATTGCCTCAGTTTTATCATCGTTTATTTTTATTTTCCACTTTTTTAAATGTTTATTTAAGTTATGCAAAGATTTTTGTAGTTTTGTTGCTATTGGTTTAAGACCATATGAACTAGTTAAAACGGCCGTATCGTCCGCGTAAATAGAGAGACTGGTGTTTTTTAAAATTGGAATATCGTTTGTATATATTATATAAAGATACGGCCCGAGTATGCTCCCCTGAGGAACCCCGGCTGGTATTTTACGCGGTGTCGAATTATCGTTATTTAAGGAGACGACATAGCGACGATCTTGGAGGTATGATCGGATAATTTGTATCAGATAGTGTGGGGTTTTGTACTTATCTAGTTTGTATACTAGCCCTTCATGCCACACAGTATCAAATGCCTTCTCTACGTCTAACATTAAAAATCCTGTGCTTTTTTTCCTGTTAAAATTCGCAGAAATGTGCTCCGTGAGTCTATTAAGTTGATGCGTTGTTGAGTGTCCTTCGCGGAAGCCAAATTGTTCGTCAATGATTTTACTATTTAGACACTCTTTTAAACGTGATAAGATAATCTTTTCAAATAATTTACTTAGGGACGGTAGTAAGCTAATCGGTCGGTAATTTAATGGGATGCTATCAGCTTTACCGGGTTTTTTTATCGGAATTATTTTTGCAACTTTCCAAATACCTGGAAAATACCCAATAGATAAGCAAAAGTTAAATATGTTAGTTAGGAAATGAAAGCATTTAAATGGAAAGTTTTTTATTAAGATGTTATCTAATCGGTCAATTCCCGGAGCTTTATTATTTTTAAGTGATTTTGCAATGTTATAAATTTCGAACGGGGTAATTTCGTTAATAGTTTATATAATATATTAGGTCAATATTATATGTACTCTGATATAATTTACTTTTATGCTATGAGTAAGTTAATTGTCATTTTAAACGTTCGTAATACATAATATTTTATTAAATAAATATAATATTTTATATTGTTTATCAACCTATTATATATTAGAGACCTTTTGATATTTGCCATATTAAACGACCGAGTAGGCGAAAAAGGGTTTGCTTATGATGATTAGTGTTTATGTTGCTTTATATATTGTTCTTGTGCGTGTTCATATTTTATTGTTTGATGTATGTTCATGGGAAGTTTATGCGGTATTTTTGTGTGCAGAGCACCTACGCAAGCAAGATTGAAAACAAAGATAAACATGTCTTCTTTTGATTTTGATTTGTTAAGGCCATCTTGATAAAAGACAGACAGAATGGTTTATGGCGGTATAATTGGGATAGTTTTAACGAGCTGACTTGCTGTGATAATACTCAGTGCTCTTTTCAAGTTGAATCCAATCAAAGTAAGATAACATCTTTTATTATATATTCATTATAATTGGTTTTTCGGGAGTCTTTGTTTTAATGGCTCCTAGAAATCCGCAGCATCGACGTCAATACGTTTGGCTAACTTTTGTTACGGTCCGTAAGTGTTTCCCGGGGAGTTTTGTCCAGGTTCTAGGCAATAAAACAGTCTGGCAAAGTAATAGGGATTAGACGAGCTCTTCTAATTTAGCATTCCCGAAAGTCAGTTACGTTCAAAATATTAAGGTCCCCTAAGGGAGCAAAGTGCGGCGGAAACACAAGCAGTCTTAATATCCGCGAGCAACTATGTAAGTACTAGCACCATAATATACCTAGTCGTAAAAATGAGTTTAAGAATAAACTAGAAATTGGCTTGTTTTAAGAGAATGAAATACATACACATAAGCTCAGTATTAACTTTTATGTTGTTCGAATCACATTAGAATTTTATTTAAAAATAAAACCATTGTACAACATACACATATTTATAAATAATGTAGGAACAATGCCATATTTTTAATGGAATGTTTTTATCAAAGTAGTTTTAATTTAAATATAGCGAAAATTATCGAGAATTGATACTAATTTTTTGGAATAATTCGGTATTTCAAATAATTTCGACCAATTAGTATGAGTTAAAATGGTGGCAGTAAAATGTAAGATAATATATGGAGTTGATATGAAAGTTATTACTTTTCAACGGATTTTTTTTTCAGAAAGAATAAATAGTCAAATCTTGTTTCTTAACTGTTTTTTTAGCTCTAAATATACACATAATAATCATTAACCGGTAGTATATTTTGATAGCGCTACCCTAACTTATTTTTGACTTCCCTGCTATGGCTTGTGTAGCACATATCTATTAACTAATGGCACGTGATTAAAGAATTTGTCTTTTATATGACATCAATATTTATTTATTTATTTTATTTTAATAATTTATTTAGCCTAATAGCTCATCTTTACATCTAACAAATTTAGTAAACATATATAAAAATATATAAAAAATACATAACAGAAAGAAAAAATAAAAATATACAATAATAAAGTCTTAATATTATAATTTATTTCTATATGTACCAAAGTGTTTTTTTATTCCATTTATGAAACCCGTTATATTTTTACTTTTTCGGATTTCTCTTGGAAGACTATTATATAAATCAAAACCTCCGTACATAATTCCCCTAGCCGTACTCGTTTTTTTATACTTAATTATCTTTAAATTTTCTCTATTTCTAGTATTATATTTATGTACATCTTTATTTCTTATTAAATACTTATTAAAATATTCTGGTAACATATTATTTTCTAACTTATATATAAATACTGAAACATTCATACTCAATATTTCTTGAACATTCAACCATTCTAATCTATCAATCATACTTTTACAATTAGTTAATCTATTTTTATTTAAGATTACTCTCATTGCCCTATTTTGTAATTTTTGCAACATTTGTTTATCTAATTTATTTAACATATTTAATAGTGTTGCACAATAATTAAAATGGGGCAATATTATACTATTGTAAATTATTTTTTTTGTATTTATACTTAATATATTTCTTAATCTAGATAATAAACCTATTTTTCTACTAATTTTTTTTAATATGTAATTACAATGTTCTTTAAAATTTAATTTTGTATCAATAAAAATTTAACATTTTAGCGATTATTTTGCATCAATATCAACTTCTCAAAAAACTGATTTAATTTGATGTTACCACTGCAAAGGCGATATTTTGAGAGAAACCACGTTAATACAAGCAGAAGCTTTTTTCTGCAAAACCACTGCAGTTATCTGCTGTATAGGTTTTAAATAAAACATTAATATTAGGATATTAAACATAGATTAATAACGAAAAATGTGTTTTATTAATAGCATGTCTGCTCTTATGTATATACAACTAATACATATTTATATTACTATAAATTTGAATTTGCTAAGTTATCAAAAATATTTCAGATCAGAGAAAAATATGAGTTTTGGTCTGTTTGTTTTTAATATAAAAAAAATCACATGAATTAAGAGAAATTACTCTGAAATACAGGTAGAGATATATGTTCGTCTGTTTGTCAATTTAATCCAGGAGTTCGCAGATACACGCAGTTTTAGTATAGTAATCAGGGCTTAGACATCCGAACGAGCTTTTAGAGAAGATTGTTCTATTAAGTTAACGGCCAACGATCAATTCCAAGAGTGGGGGCCTCCACTTATTTTTGACGAACTTCCCGACGCGAATAACCCAATTTCGACGCAGGTCTAAATCACGAGCGCAAGTATTCGCAGACGGAATTTGCTCAATATTAGATTATAAATCTAGAGCGACGACGCGACGTAGGTTATATTATAAAATCTTCTTAGGTGGCACACTAAAAAAATAATAGATTACTTAATCTATTATATTTATTAATTTATGTTACGTCACTCAAGACCTTATTCACACCTGTTAATTTTAAGTTGGTACAATAATTTGATGACTTTTGCGTGTATTTTGTTTAATACTATCAAAATGGATTTGTTTGGGAGCACTCAATAATTTACCAAATTCACTCACTACAACACATTCAATAAATAGGCGTAATGTAAGACAGAAGGTAATAGTTTGTAGGGAGAAAATTTCCAAAAATAATTCGGAAAATAATAAAATAAAAACAAATAAGATACTAAGGATCAATTATAAAAAAATAATCTAATAACTTCTGTTAAGGAAAATAAAAATAAAAGTTTAAAAGATTGTAAAAGTATTTATTGCATCTCAAATTAAAATTGCGTGTTGCAAGAATATGTAAAATAAATAAATGAAAGAAAGTTATTGCTGATTTGTGATTGTAAAATAAAATCTTATACCTTTGACAAAGTGATTTGAATCAAATACGAATTACAAAAATACATTTATTAGGCAGCACCAGAAACTGGCGCTGCGTAGCGAAAAATATGTGTACTGAGGCGAAGAACAGTTAATGAAATCACTTATAGATTCTGTCTGTTCTATAAAAAATATATTAGGATTGGTCTAAATTTTTTTTAATATAAAACCTATTGCACATCCAGCTCTTTCAATAATATAAGCACCGGGCATCTTAATAACGATGAATAAATTATAAGTTTATTCCTAACACTCAAAGCACTTGTCAAAGATTTATTTTTAGACAATATTATTTTGTATTTCAAGTCAAAGTTGAACCAACCGTAGATGCCGACGTTAAATATAATTAACGAATCCAAGAACGGTTAGAGCGTGCCCGGCCGCGGACTAGCGCCTGGCTAATAAATTAAGGGAAATATTTTCATGGACCAGATGCGGTGTTTATCTACACAAAAATTTCATTTAACGCTTTCCACAACGTTGGACCTTATTCGGTGAATGTTGAGTAATGTACGTCCGCAAAAATAAAAAAAATTGTACCATATACAAACTCGGTGTACGTGCACAAACATATTTTTTTATACATATACGTTTCACCGAATGCACGCGCTATATAAATGTGCTTTTCGCCACTATTATTCTTTTACCTAGAAACTAGGTTCGAGATTTTGTACAGGCTGCAGAAATGTGGGTTTTTTATTTATAATTGTTTTGGTCAGTAGCGTATATAATACTATTTGCATAGTTTACAAATAGCTTTACGAAACTACAACGGTTATACTAATATTAATAATAATTTAAAAAATACTAATAATATAAATAAATATTTATGACGTGTGTATTATGTAATCTTTGAATAAATAATGTGTTTTAAGAAGCCTTAGGGTAAAGACTAATAAAAATACTGTTTAAAATTAGGAGAAAAATAAAAAAATATATTCTTTGAAATCTATTTTCTCGTTTTAATAGACCTTAATAATAACATTTTAAAATATAGTCGTAGTGATACGATTCAATGCAAAATTGTATTCCTAACAATATCTAAACTAGCAGTGCAAGTAAGCATATATATTATTATTTCATTAGTTATAATTTTAATAAATCCAGTAATTTTCTTGTTAACAAAACCCACGCGGTATAGAATATTCAGCATGATTAGGTAGCTACTGTACAATTTCACTTAATATCAGTCTCTATTATTACCGAAATAATTCACTGAGAGTTCATTAGGTACTGACAATGGAGGAAAATAACATAAAAATTTCCCGAACGTTTAATTGGAACCTTTTGTATGAATTACAAGTAATAATACAAACGAGAAATTCAATAAATACGCAATAAATTACGTCTATTATGTTTATATTGACAAACAATACCGGTGGTTCCGTGTTACATTCGCCCAAATATATAATATTTACATTTTGCCCAAACAATCCCACGCAGAAGCTAGTTTACGTACATTATCTGCACTCGGGGGAGTGTACACATAAGCACATAGGTACTACGTGAGTTTTCGATACCTAAAGCTCTTATATCGTAGGTGTATGTGAGTACACACAAAATTCTCATAAACCTTTCTCTCTTGCGTATCCGTTCCGGTTCCGGTTATAATTAAAGGGTCGGGTAAACCGGATTCAAATATCGATTCGTTACTCTACCTCGCGTTAAGGCTTTCGTTTTAACATTATATTACCAGGTAATTGTAGCTTGAGCATTTTAACAACAAAATTAATATAATATCCAATAAAAAGCTTACACGTAAAATACAATCTGTGATGTTACAAATCACTTTCTAACATGGCAATGTTATTGTTTTTTTAAATTAATATGCGAAATAGTAGAACTAATAAGCATTTAAATTCTAGATTGTAAGCTAATTCAAAGATGTAATTGTTTAAGGCATGACTTAATCAATGGTTAGTGTTTGATTCTTAATAAGTCAATTATTTAAGTGTAATTGTTTTATAAAGCCACCAGTTATTATTTAGATTGATTGATAAAATTACAAGAGTCTGGAATATTTTATATATCCTGATAATAAAAATATCAATGTTGCTTTAACATTTTATTTTGCGCTTGACTTTCTATACTTCCTATACACTACATCATTTAAAGCAGAAATAATAAGCCCACGACCCGCGAATCGCATGTCGCTCAAAATCATTATTGTTAAAAATTAATTTTAACTATTTTTTAATATTTCTTAGTATAACGTGTACATTTATTATAATTTAACTATGTAAAATACAAAAAGGCAAAATATACAATAAGAGATTATATCATGAAAATATTTTGTTAAAAAAATAAAGCTTTTTATTGCAATACAACAAAACTTAATTTTGAAAACTTAATTAAATTTAAAAAAAAATAAAAAGTTGCAATAAAGTACCATATGCAAGAGATCTGGAAGAAATCTTACGCTTCAAAAAATTACTTCAAATTCAATTGTATAGGCAGGTACTAAAAAATCATACCGTTTACTAACGATGAATTTAAACTTGCCGAATTTTTTACTAGGTCGAATGTTTCGGTAATTTTATTAAATTGAAAAGTAAATTCTACCAAAAAACAAATTGATACCAAATAATTTACGGTTTATCAAAAACAGAAAGTATATTATATATATCTGATATTGTTTCAATACGTCACACATCAAAAAGTAATAATTTAGTAAACATTCTGAAATTGTAAATGTTAAAATATGCTTTAAAAATGACAACTGGTCTGGCACTGGCACTTTTAAAACTACCAGTGCTTTATTTTTTAATTACTTTTAGGTAATTAAAAAAATAACGCATCGCTATATTTATAAGTATAACCTGAGTATTTAATTGTGATAATATAATATCACATATTAACGTAATGTATTTTTAGGGTAAATATCTGAAAACCATATATATATAAGTGTATAGTGCATAAAAAATATAATTTTAATAAAATCCATCCCCTGTTTTAAATATTTTTTGTAGCGGAAAAACTCACAATATATGAATTATTATTTATTTAAGCAATCATTTATATAATTTGAGCAGAAAATTATAAAGCTGAGGAGAGAATAATATTTCTAAGTATATGTTTATTACAATTTTCATTTTATTGTTTAATAAAGAGTTAAAATATATATAAAAAAATTAAATTTTTTAGAAATTTAGCAGACTGAACTAGAAAGGTTCACTATCACTAGGAAATGTGATATTGACAACAAACGATGTTATTTGTCATCAAATATGTTTTGACTGTTCTGCTTTTGCGACACAAATATTGTATCATTGCGAAGAAATAATTAATTGGGAGTTAATTAATTAAAAATTAAATCGAATGATTTGAAATTAAAGAAATTATTTACTTAATCTTATTATGTTTAAAACTTTGTTATCAATATGGTTACGTTGCACAATATTAGTGAATCAATAGAACCTTGAAGCTTAATTTGTTATATGTTAATACACATGAATTCGAAGAATTTAAGAACAAGGTCGGATTACTAGTAACAGAGTATACATAATCATATAATTTTAGTAAAATAAACGTGTTGGAACTAGTAATTTTTTTATATTGATTAACGAAATTATTGCTTGTCAATAGTAAAAAACTGAGATAATATAATAAGTTTTTTATTTTATCTTTCAAATTGATAAAAAGTCAAATGATTATCTAAGAGTACATATACTTTTTTTAAAATACATTGTCACATAAATTTTTCAGAAAAATATTCTATAAAAAATATTATCCCTAGAGTGTTCCATTCGCGAGTTTTTGTGAGACCGGCAAACAGAATGACAAACTTTGAGAATTAATGTATTTTTAAATTTTATTTTACCTGTATATCTAGTGTTATATTTTTTTTCTGTTTGTATACTGCATTTATTATACAATAATTTAAAAAAATGTTTTTATATGCAATGCTTATTTACGTTAAAAAATATGTTATCGATAAAACTTAGTAGATACTTAATAGGATCAATAATGTATTTTAAGACCTCTCTAGGGCCGCGTGTTTGACATATTGTGATGTCGATACTTGTTTTAAATTGTTTTCAAAACACATGTCTAACACGACGTTCTGCGAACCGCAAACAACCGATCACAATCTTAGTTCTCTCCAAGTTCAAAGTTTGACTACACAAATCGACCCGCAAGAAGTATAGTTATGATTTTGACTGTCACCGTTCAAATGCAAATCCTCCTTTGTGAGGCGAAAATAATTGTCACGACCGGCCGGGTCGCAATTCACAAACGTTTCGATCGCCATTATTATCATCCGAATCACTTATAACTATGAATTATTTACAAGGGTATAGTGGTAGTTGTTCGGTCAGAATGCCTTGTAATATTAACGCAAATGTCAACTCGGCAAGTTATCTGTATTATGATTTAAGATGTTCAAGAGTCCCGGGGCTATGCGGTTAACCCCCAAATTACCCTGACTCACGCCCCCGCTCCTCGAAAACGTGGTGCACAATAAATACACCCCCTATAGCAAGAAAGCAAGGAAAGTAAATTTGCATATTAAATCACTGTTGACTCCAGGATAGCCGCAATATCTTACGTATACGCTATGTCTACACGTTAACCGTCCAAACGAAGCTGATCTGTCCGTATACAACAACGTTTACTGCATAAGTTATAATTGGTGTTTTGTGTGCTAGGTGTTGTACGCGTATTATACTCTGTGGCGTGAAAACGTGAAATAATGTTAAATTTTCATGATGCTCAAGGTTAAACGGTGGGATTTGGACGTGTATATGGTAGGTGTTATGATGCCTTGTATTATGTAGTAGGATTTAACATGATGTATCGCAATGAAAACTCAAATTTAACTAACACTGTATCTCAAATAATACGTTTACAATTGTTTGCTTTATTTCTTTTAACAAAAACCATAAGGTGATGTAAGCTTGTCATTTATAGCCATTGGTTTGATTTAACGTATATCTCAGATACTTCACTTGATTGAAAAACTAAATTATATTATAAAATAAGTGTTTTTTTTCACAAAGATTTATTTTAAACACCCTAAAGCTTAGACCAGGCTCATAGGGTAATAATATGTTTCTAGTTAAGGCAAAACACAGTTTAAGAAGCACTTGTCTTATACATTAAATTTAATATACGGTAAAGCGTTAACTACCTAGGTGTTTAAAATACACTATAAACGTTATATTATCTTTAATACTATTTTACACAAACATTATCCTCGATTGCAAGCTAATATTTTCAATGTATCTAGAAGGCAAACTAAATGTAATTAAATAGCTGTATTTTTTTTGTTTCGTTCTCCGTCTCCCCTTTCGTGTTCACACCATCAATTTTAGGTCTTGTACTTATTTTGCGCCAATAATAGATTGTGTTTTGTTAGGTTCGAGACAATAAATATATCAACCGTATCTGCGAAATGCCCCCGAGAGCTAGGTAGGTTTTGGAGATGAGCGAAAATAGTACATAGTAGCATTTAATTAAGTGAGGTTCCTTTTCTTGTAAGCTTTGCGATGGCACAACCAGTCGCCCGAGGGCCTTAAACATTTTTCATTAAAATACTATCAACAACAACACACAAAAATTAAATGGTTTTATTTATGGTGCATTTGAGCGTTTTGTTTTACTTGAGATATTTAAAATTAAATTAGTACTGTTCACAAAGTTAACGTTATTTTTTTAACAAAGGTGTTTATAAAAAATAAATTAGATTTTGGAAATTAAAAATCGAAGAGAATGTATTTAAAATTAAGTGTTTCAGTATTGCTAAAATACTAATAGATAACCATATTAAGCGTGTCGGTATCTTCTACGTATTTTAATTATTTTTGGCATTGACTTACAACACATTTAATAATTTTAATTAGATATTTTAAATTATATCGGCTTGAATACTTAAATTCCCATCGCGTACAAACGAGCTTTCAATGTAGGCTTTGTTTCATGATAATTACACAGTCAAGAACACACGGGCGGCCGCTGTTAATTTAAACTTTAGATTAATTTGTTATTTAGTTATTTTGAATTAGAATTAATGGTTTTGTATAAGCGTGTGATATTTATATAGTATGTATAATTTTATTGTTGTATCAAGTTCTAAAGGAAAAAAATACTCAGATACTACAACATACGTTATATTGCGCATCGGAGTGAGCTAATGCGATTAGGAGGAAAAACAAGATTAAGAGCTTGTTAAGTGGCAATGGAAGCTGTTCAATAAAATTGGTAGCGTATAAAGATAACATTAGACAAACCTACAATAGATGTAATACATTAAAAATATGTTAAAATAGCACACAAGGTGTTACTTAAAAACATAATGAAATATTTCAGTCATGAAATGAGACATATATAATTAATATGAAAAGCGTATTTTTTACCAGTAAAATTATTTTTTAATATATTATCATTTTATCTAAAATAATAACACCCCGTTTTATTTAAAAATTAGCCTTAGATCCACAAGGGCGGCAATAAATTTTATAAATGAGTTCGGTTACATGTAAAGTTAATTTTTTCTTTAAAGTTTAATAATAAAACTGGTATTTTATTCACATTCTTGATTTTCCTTGAATGCATTTAGAGGTAAAGGCAAAATGTGCTTACGATATGTAAATATAATGCCTTTTTATATATATTTGATATAAAAATATTTAGATTGTAAATAAATATTTATAATTTTATTACAATCGGTTTAATACTACCACAAATGAATGTTGATATTAAAAAAAATAAAAATAATGATTTATAATGTTTAATTTTCATATTTAAGTTAAGAGTGATTCTATGCTAGTCTGTTTAGATAGTAAATGTTAATTAAATCATACTTTCCATCTAGAAATAGAGTACATTTTAACCCCAAGCTTCATTAAATATTCCTATCAACCAGCTGATACTTATTTCTATATATTAATATTTAAACGCGAAAAAATGCTAGTAAGAAGTAATATATTAACTTTTATTATTTAAAGGGCATGGTCTTTGATCCTATTTTCAAGGTTTTAGTATTTAAAAGTAAAGTATATTTAACAAAATACAGTTTATCTATTAATAATTTCATTACTTAGAGATTATTTTAAAAGCTATTAGATTGTTTTATGTAATTTCATAAGGTTAATAATATTTTGAAACCGAGTAAAATAACACAGAAATTAAAGAACGTTAGATTTTTATGAAAAGTGGAGCTAATCGTCGTAGAAATAATAATATTAAAGAATAAACAACTAGATTCGCTTTTAATAACATATCATGGCATAGGTACATATTATAATATAAAAATATTATAACTAATAATACTTTATTAAAAAACAGTAATAACTACGTTAGCTACATCTGTTTCATATAACAACTTATGTCATTAGATAAAAGCTGATCTTAACCCATTATATGCTAATCCTAAGGTATTACATAAGCTACTCAAGGATAGTTACTATTGTACAACTCAGTATGGTTTAAATTTAATATACATATTATTTAGGATTAAAAATATCATAGTCGTATGGTAAGAGAGATACAGCAGCTTGCACTGTTAACCGAATAAAGAGTTAATAATAAAATAGTACTCACCGATGACGTTCAGTCGTATTTGAAAATTTCTAGTAGGCGAATTTTTAAAATCCACCCTACACCTATACGTCCCTTCGTCGTCTAATTGCACAGACTCTATCGTAAGAGCAGCCGGTTTTGACACTGTCACAAAATACGCCCGAGGTCCAAAGGCCAAAGGGTCTGACCAATATAGAGCCTTGTTGAACGCCCGACCCCTAACGTCGAAGCTGAAAATACAAAAATAAAACACGCATTAAACACACATTCTATTGAAATATAAATTAAAATAAACTATAAAGCATTGATAATCAAGATTACGGTAATAAATCTTAAAACATTTGTTTATGTACTGTCTACGTAGCTTAGAATATACGATTCAGATTAATTTAATCGTAAAATAAATGGAAGCTTCGTTGCGATGTACGGATATTAGTTCGAGTGATAAAGGCACAGGCGTAGGTCAAAAATTACTACCTCATAAATCGTGGCAAGCCAAAATAAAAATTTTATGAAGACTTTTGAAGTATCTCGTATAAAAATGACTATATACTATATTTAAAAACTTTTATTTTTTACACTACAAATTTTTTTTTTGAGAATTAAAATAAGCATGCTTGATTTTCTATAACTGATTAGTTGTATCAGTAATTCTTTGTACTAGGTATCTTAGGTATCATCGACTAGTTTTAATTTAAATCTGATAAATTACAAATTATATTTAATTATAAATATAATTTGTAAGTTTCACCATGTTTAAACTAACAAATAGATTTGTGATGTACACGAACTACTTAAATTTATAATACTAGTCATAAATATATAAAACCTTTGAGCATGCCATATGAATTCAGCGAATATGTCCTCGTTAAATCCCACCTAAAGCTTTAAGCGTCATAATCAAAAGCTTTTGCGGAGGACGGAGCTTTCACATCGTAGTTTTTCATTATTTCAACACTTTCCATAATTATCGTGCTCTCTGATCCGCGGCGGGGGTTAAAGTGAAGTTAGACACCAAAATGAAGTATTATTGGCGGTCATCCTAGTCTAGGCCCGCAGAGCGTGTTAGCCGGCCATAAACCGCCCCATATTTGCACAGAATGCTATTATTGGATTAACAGGGCGGGCTTGGCCAGATTACACCGTAGATGTCCGCCTAGACTAGGGTGGTTCAACCCCCGACACTGTGTGTGTGCAACACAAACCCCCATCGCAGGCTGGAGCTTACATACAAACATATGCTTGCGAAATAATCAGCGGTTAACTGAACGGTTGTGTGTTATCGGAAAATGATCATTCTTGCACTCTGATTATACCTAATATATTTAAATTTAAAGTCATTTCCATTTCTTAGTTTTGAATTTAAACATCTTAATTACAAAATATTTTATATAAAAGAAGTATTTTATTTTAATGTTTTATATTTATAAACTGCAAATTCAAAGTATAGAAAGTATTTTTATATTATTTTATAATGTAATTAAATTATATAATAATTTATATGTTTTATAGCTAAACGTCAATGGGCCTTGAATATTAAATAATATAATATAAATAAAGCAAATACTAATATTTTATACCTATAAATATCTCGTTGAAACCAATATGTACATACATATGATTTATGTCAATTATCGACTGAGACAGTGAAAGCAGACACTTTCCACCTCACATAATTCCAGGTCTACCCAACAAAATAATAGAGTTTAACCAGCCAGCTAGACGACAAAGCTACGAAAATAAACACGTTTATATTGTACTAAATTTAGAAAATAATTTGAATGTTAGATATATTGAACAAGCGAAAATTAAATTTAACCGATAGGGGTTAGAAAAGTTAATGAAATTATGTTTAGATACGATTTTACTAAAACGGTTAGTGAAATCATATAATATATGCTTGTAAAAAACACATTTACTGTAACAGATATACTAACTACCAGAAATACAGAACTTTGAAAAAAAGAAAAAATAAAGTAATAAAAATACCAAAAAATTACTAACTTATTAATTTAGATTTTATGCTTTATATAATCAAAAGTTTTTTAAAAATCATAAATTAAAATTATAATCCAAACGAGTGAAAATACAGCATTGTAAAAATAATACAATAAAAATGATCTGTTAAAGTTCAAGATGACTTTTGTACTCCCTTTATAACAAATCAAGTATAAAATCTAGATAAGGTTCAGATATAGTTTTAATTTATTAAACCCATATACACACTAAATAGTTAGAATTGTTTGTATATTAAATATGAAAAACTGGATTGAAAACTATAACGTTGCACAACGTTCAATTTATTATAAAAATATTAGCATTCGATGTCCATTTTTACATATAAATATTAGTTTTAATTTAACAAGTTTCTGACTTATATATAATAGTATCAGAATTACAAATAATGTTCTTGTCTAAAATTATGACCACAAATGTTTTTATTCTTATTTTTTATAATATTGTAGCTAATAATTGTAAACATAAAAATGGTTATAAACCAGTAACATGTATATTATGTATAATTAATATAGCTATCTAAATTAATAAAATAAACGTATTTAAAAAATCAAATCAAAATTATCTAAAAACATTAACTAACTTTTTTGTGATATTTTAATAAACTTAGCACCTAGCTATTTAATAAAAAAATATGCTTACAATGAAACACAAAAAAGTTATGATTATATCACAATACATTTAAACGTATGGTCGATTTTAAATAATTTGGTAGAGAGTATAATAAGAGCATTTAAATTACTATGTATTATTCGAAGGTAAATAAAATAATATTATTACTTTAATATTATTCATCTAATAAAATAAGCTAAGTTTTAATTTATTTGTTTTTGATGGAAAAATGTAAAAGCAATTATAACAGCGTGAATCCAGTTGAAGCAACTTACTTGCATATTCATATAAAACGTCGACTTGTGTGTATTAATTAATAATCACAAGAAAACTAAATTTTTGTATTTAAAAAAATAAACAACCCAATTAAAACAATACACACAGTACGGTTCAATGTCAACGCTTGCACGAAACCCAAAGTCACGTGATCGGTATACAGTTTATTTTTTTAGTTTGCATATTTAGCTAACAAAACTTGTAATAAAACGCGACAGGGTACGATTTAAATTTTTTTCACAAAGGCAAAAATCGACAATCTCATAAAATTGTATTATACTTTTCTACTTCTTCGAAACCTCTACGCTACGTAAGACGCGAGTCACGTTATGTTGATTTACATAAAACATTTTCCGCCGTGCGATTAATGAGCGGCGAAAGGGGTAACGTTACGTTACGTTACGTTAAATATGTGTTGTACGTGAACGTTGACCCCGTGGCAAATTCAATTTTTCAGCGATGCCCGAAATTTGTCACGCTCGAAGGCCGAAGGTCTGCGAGTCCTGGCGCGGTTGTGTGTTAATTAATCGCTTCAGGTGTTTAAACGACGCGTTAAATTTCATGTTACCGAATAATTAATAACAAAAAACAACGTATATGGACTTTTAAATCGTTTATAAATAATATGTTACTCACAATTTTACTCTAGATATGGATTGATATGCGCTGGTTTAAAAATTACATGTATAGAAAATGTAGAAGTGAAGTTCACAAAGTTCTAAAAATAAGTATTTAAATGCTAACTGTAGATAAAATATACTGATTTTTTAGTTTTTTTTAAATCGATTGTTAGATATACTTATTAAAAATTGTGAAAATTGTAAAACCATGAAAAACGCAGTTAATTTAGAGTTAAGAACTGTCATTTTTTCCTTTGGAAGGAAGGAAACAAAACAACACAAATCACCTATTGAGTATGATACATTAAATAGTACCGAGTATTATTGAGTCAACCGAGCTAAAACAAAGGTAGAACGAGTATTAAAGTGGTCGACTGAATGCACACTCAATGAATACAATATTGCTAATACAAAAAAATATTGATATACGTTTAACCATAGTATATAATGAAGTGGGTCAGTTCTAATACAATTCGTATGATGCTTCATGACCTTTTGGGAGAACATCATGTTTTTGTGCCACCAGTATTCATAGGATGAATATTTCACTTGACATTATTTGGTGTTGTGATGTTCTAAAAAGCTAATTTATTAAATAGCGGCAACAAGAGGAAATACTAAATATCTCTTGCAATGCTTTTAAATAAATATTAGTTTTAAATTCTTACTTTTCGCAAAGTATGTTGTAGTATCCTTTTTCAAGCGGAATATATAAAATATATAAATATATAAAAGTTGAATATATAAAACATACGCGATAAAGTCTCAAAGGTGCTGAGCTTTATCTTGCTACTCATAAGAGATCGAGAGCACTGTGTTCCTTGTCTATAATCACTCAGTTCAAAATACCCTTTAGCAGTTAGCAGTACCGAAGAATAAGTAGCACTCAGGGCAAAGTCTGAATTTTCCCCTAACCCCAAAATAATAAATAAATATTGTGTTACATGTATAATAAAATATACGTTCAAATTTTCGTTGTTGTTAGGTGTGTGAATTTAAACAGCAAAAAACCTGATTTTGAATATGAAGCTTTTGATGATTATGCTAATTTAAATGTTGGACTTTCTATATAAACAAGACACACACATTTTGATTTCTGTAATTAAATAATGAGAGGTAGATTTTTTTAATCTACTAACGTAGAGGCACTCTTGTTAGGACTTACATACAGTGTCTTTATAAAAAAATTAAAGAAACACAAAACCACCCTTCTCTACAAAATTGTCCTCTCCCATATTTATTACTAAAATTAACTAAGCTACAATTATTTTTATACACTTTGTCAGCCACTTGTGGCAAAAAATCTATTTTATTCTACAAGTTATCTTTCTTGCCTTTAGGAAAGCAATTTCGTCTATAACTCTGTCTATTATTTAATAATTGTGTTACTTTGTTTTTAATTGAAAGTATACACAAACTGTATGAGATATTGCATATCTTAAATATATTTTATTTAGTTAGAGTTTACTAAAGTATTTTTTCCATAAATCACTGGTTACTGGAATACTTAATTAAGTTTGCCGGCAAATTTTTTTGTGAAATTTATTAATAAAAACAAAAAGGTTTATTATTAGAAAATTTTCATCTAAAGGCTGAGAAAATTTTAGGAAATAATTTGGATTGTATAATATGGACCCTTTCTATCATGTTCAATAAATTTTTTTTTTCTACACAATTAAGCTACAGATATAGTAAAAATCGATTCGCATTTTTACTGAATATTGTAATGTCCTAAACTATAACAATTGTGTGTAATCTAAAAAATCAGATTTTCTAGATAATCACTGAGTATTTTAATGTTTTGTTATAGATACAGGTAAATTCGACATATGTATTTTTCATATGTAATACAATCGGAAGAAATGGAAAAGTTCTAACATTCGTTTAAAACTTATATTTAAAGTGCAAATTTGTAATAAATATTCAGCGCCCGGGGTCGCCTTCCCCATTACCTCCTTCCTTCGCACGGCTCTGCCCTTGGGCTTGCTTTTATGTATTAACAGAAAGAGTAGCAATGATTTCGTTTGTTGAAAATCAAGTATTTCGTTTGTTGAAAAACGCTAACGATCCTTTAAATAAAAAAAACTAAGCTGGGTCAGTGGATAAGTAAAGATCGATCAACTTGTTCATTGATATTAAATAAAGACTCAGGTCGAAATATTGTAGTCCATAAGATCTAGACTGGTAGATCAGAGGCTACGGATTTGAGCCACAGCAGCAAGCTCGAATTAATGCACTATTATTCAAATACGTTACTTTGCCCCAGCTACAAAGTGACGTCAACTGATTATAAACTATAATACACTTAATAATTTATAATAAATTATATAGATGTCACTAATTGCCAGACTTTGAGTCTGGTGCTTATTATTTACTTGTAGGTATTCGTTATGTCTTATTGACCTACCTATTTGGTACAGATTAATCCTGTTGTAACGCATTTGTCAGATTCCAACAGTAGGATTAAAAACCCTTATTGCCTTAAATGCACATTTGTGCGTAAACAAAAATATCGTAAAACAGAATAAAGAATAAAAATTATTTAAATAAAAATATGATACTGTAAAAGGATTTTAAATGTCTTTAAAACAAATCAAGTATTAATTTTAAACCAAATCGTTACCTTCTTTAAAATTTATTAGAATTATTTACTTTTATATACTTCTAATAAAATAAAATCCAATACTAAGTTATGTGCACAGCATTACAGGCATTTTAACAAGCAAATACAAAGTTAAAGTAATCAGGAAATCCGTTGTAAAATATTAGAATAATAATAATATTTAAGTTTACAAACACGGGTCTCAAAGTTAGGTTCGTCGGAATAAATTACTTTTGCAAAATCTTTTAGGTCTATATTTTTTCTGAAAGCCACAACATATAGAATTTTCCGCCTCTGAGTATAACTTTTTTGCCCCTTCTGCATACCGTTTACAAACATTGCAAGAGCCACCTCAGTGGTTTCTAAGGGATTTGCAATGCAACATTGCTTTATAATTGTTTATAAAACTTAAATTCTTTTATAAACAATTATAAAGCAATTAAAAACTATAAAGCTTTTATAAATATATAGTTTATGACTATTAAAACCTATTGAATATATTATAAGAATAAATATTTCCACTTAAATATCAATTAAGCACTATTAGAACCCTTTGAAGCAACGCAGCAAAAAAACACAAAACGGCCGTTTTAATAATCGCAGAGCAGCATTAATCTTGCGGCCCGTGGGGCGGACTGGAATGTGTGTAATTTGCTTGACCCGGTTATCGGTTCATCCCGTTCAATTTGTTAATTTCCAGCAAAATTTCCCGCCGCCAACCAAAATTTTTAAACCCGCCCACACCATTGGCGAAAGCGAAAGAAAATTGGAAATAAAAACTCCCCTGCTGCTGCGGAAAACGTGAAAATGGGGATGATTCATAATGTCATGCGGAAAAAGTGTATAATTAATTTTGACTGTAATACTACTACTTCGTAACTTCGTATTTATCATTTTTCATACGCACACGTATAGCATATAGGTCAGGTCGAAGGTTTTTAATACATTTGTTCAACATAAATGCTTTTTTTTATAAATATACCGTTTCATGTTTTTTTTTGTAATATTATAAGATTTAATTTTTTATTATAGTTACATATAATAATACCTATTAGGATATATTACTTTTCGATTTTTATTTTTATTTTTATTGTTTTAGAATACATTATACTTTTAAGGATATAACTTCTCAATTTTTCATTAGCATAATATGTTGCAGGCTAGTATCAACGGCCATAGCTCGTTAAAACGTAAATTAAGAAATAACGATATTCATTCCAGGATTACCTAATATAGTAGCATTCAAAATATTCAGAGCTAGTGCTGCGGTGTGAACCGGTGCATTTTTGTGTTGAATTAGGTAATGTTTATGGTGGTAAAAAAAAATTTGATAGCAATTTATTTTGGGATTGCTTTATATTATTTTGAAATATTATTTTTTGAGCCCGTAAATGAGTTTCTAGCTTTCATCGTCTTGCGTTTGCTCTCTTTTTATATACCCAGCACGTGCAGAGGATTTAATAGCGCAATATTTGTTTATCTATATTAATTATTAAAAACCATGGCCTATTCTACTCCTTGCTTAATGACGGTTTTTATTTTCTTTCTATTTTATATTTACGACAATATTCCAATACAATTTTTTTCCATGTCGTCATTGCTACAAACAAAGGGTTGTATGATGGAATTAAACAGGGAAAAATGATACGTTATAAAATTACACAGCTAAAAATTACGAGGGAAGGAATTTACACAGCACATATTACACAACGAAAAAAACAATAATTTCGCTATTCTCTAGTATCATTCTTTATCCTTTGGGTGTGCATATACAATATCAAATCTATTCTATTAGTGAAAAAAAGTGATAATAGTTTTTTAATAAATATTATATTAATCTGAAGCACTGTTTTTTAAATGTATGTTTAATATCAAAATTTAAATTAATAAATTTTAAAAATAGAAAATTTTAATAAGATATTGTATGTTGTCTTTAACTTGAATGAATTTCACTTCTATTTCAAATTCTTGTATTTTTTTTTTTCATTTTTAAGTTAATTTTCTTGTAAATTTAAGAAAATGTACCATACCAAAAAAAAAACTAATTTAATTGTAAAATATTTTTTAAATAGAATCATTTTATGATAGCAATTAATTATATAAATGCACAAATATACATTTGTTGTTCTAGCTTAGATATTTTATAGCACATCAAAATAGCAACTACATAATATAATAATAATGCAGTGTGTAATTTATTGCATATGTAATTTTTTAATTGTGTTTATTTTTCCATGTATTATGAATTCATTGTTTGATTTTATCGACAGTAATTCGGTAGTGTAATTTTATTTTGCCACTAAACAAAGATATGAGGACGTTGAGTCAGATTTTTTATTTACAGACTATAATGACTTGAACTTTTATATTGAATTTCTTAAATATGCTAATTACAATAAAATCAATATTTGTAATGCGTTATTTAAAATGATTTATCTTAAGCGTATGAATTGCTTGAAAGCGATTCGCCAGATACGTAAAGAACTCTAAGAACTAGTTCAAGATTGTACTTTGAATATATTGAGTTTCGATAATATAAGCCATGTTTTATTTATGATCCACATACCATATTTCGATCGTGCGCTCAAGTAGTATTGGCATCAAGTTATAACTGGGAAAATTGTGTATGGGCACATAGAATACAAAATAAATTATAAATATATACACACAAGTGGTAAAAATTATTGTAATCCAATGTTTTTTTTTTCTATACGTATATTACGATTTATAGGTGTGCCATAGGGGTTATTTGCACTAATGGCTCCATCCCTTTTGTACATAAACCGGCAAACCACGTTCAACAACAATCAAGTTCAAACAGACCATAAGCACTTAACGTTGCCAGCACCAATTTTAAAATTACAGGTGCGCTAAGCTTTAACTGCATGTGGGGTGCCAAGAAAACCGCAGTTTCTATATTTTTTTGTAAAGTTTAAAGTGCCTTGTTTGGCTTTAGATAATATTTTTTTTTAAATATGCTATTTGTATTTACAAAAAATATTTTATATTATTTATTCACGTTGTTCATATTTCAATTAATACTATAATACAATTTACATATATTGATTAGTTAACTTTTAAATAGTCCCCTTGGTCAGAATTATAATCAAAAAGCTTATCTATGAATAAAAATTGGTTTCTTAATTAAAATTAACATTATTGATTCATGATAAAAAAATAAAAAAAAAAAAAATATTATTTTCTATAAACGACATATTTTAATTTAGTTTATTGCACTTTTTTAGCAAAAATATGTTGTTTAGTGTAATTTTCTTGCTATATTTCATACAATAACCATCGTAACATTATACAATATTCAAACATTAAATCTCTAAGCGCCCCATCATATCGCGTTTTTAGCTCACCCGCAAACCATGCACGACAGACTAAATAATAGCATATATTTAATGCATGAATAGCAGGAAAAAGACCTAGCTAGCGTCTAAGGCGTATCGTTAAATCTGAATTCTTCGGGGAACATCCCAGATATGAAGGCGCACGATAAAAGCGGCGATGATGATGATGATAATTACAATAATGATAGCGTGTAAGCCCCCCGGGGAGTGGGGATGAGAGGAGAGGGGTGCTCGGTGGCATAGCCCCATTTCACGGACGGGGGCCTTATATGTAAATCGGTTACACAACACCACCATTAAAACTAGATGCCCGATAACGGTGTTTGTTGTATGGAGTGTTTACATGACCGCGTCTACGTGCCCTACGTGGCCAGTCTTACGGGACCCTTACTATATGTGTGTATGTAATATACTTTCGCCTCCTGTTAATTATAAGGGAGTGTTTGTACGCGAAGAATAGGAAAACGCCCTTCATATCTATTCACCTGGATGACACGGCCGTATTTCGCTAAACATATATTTGAACGCGAAAATTTATGCTCGAATTTAAATGGGAGCACGTAACGTATGCGCGGTACGTTATAAAGCCAAGATCACACGAAAGAAGCTTATGTTTGGGTGAGTGGTTTTATTAATGGCGTTGAGATATGATAATGAGTTGATTGAGTTCAGGCGAAATACATTTAAAGCGATGCTATCTTTCTGTATTCAATTGCCCATGCAATCAAATTTCATTTATTAAAATCGTATACAGGTTTCAAGATATTCTGTCAGTCATAGTATATGCATTAGTCCATAGAGATATACTGTAACATGTTAAGTGGTCTATATTGATTTAAAAAAATCAGATCATTAAGAAATGTTGTATATGTTTTATATATTGACTAAATATTATCTAATATCATTAGTCTTAGAAAATCAACAAGAAATAGTGACAACAAGACAAAATATCAAAGTACTACTTTTTTAGATACATAAGAATAAACTCAATATTTTTTTATTTAGAACATTTAATAAAATTTATTTAAACAAACCGAACAACAATGAATTGAATTTCATTTTGGTCTAAATATAAAATAAAAAAGCAGCGTTATTAAATGGAGTGCATTAACAAATTAAAGTTGTAGCTGTATATGCAAATTTTATTTATTTCATGTAAAAAAAATAATAAATGTTTATTTAACTATATTTAAACAGTATATTTATATTGAAAAGCCTTTAAATAAAAGGATTAAAAACGTTATAATACAAATATTTATTATCTGTTTAACGCTATACTTGTAATTGTAACGATTATTTATTAAATTAGACAAGTCACATATTTATTGGGTTGTTGATTATCAAGTAGATAATTTTTACTCAGTGATTTTTAAGTAAAAAAATATATTTTTTTTTTTTGACGGGTGTTATGTTATTTATTTATTTTTACTCTTTTTCAGTAAGATTTGTATTAATTTATATTTTTTACGTTAACCTTTTTTGTACGAGTTCAAATCTTAATACAATACGACGAATGTCACAAGAAATTGCAATTTGGAATTTTGCGAGGGTTTAGTCAGAGATCTTAATGGTTTTGTTTTCAAAAAAATGTTTTGCTGATATTAACCTTGAAAATAAGCCATGTGAAAAATAATCAATAACTGTCCGGACAATTGTAGCACACTTAGACGGTTTCTCTTGCGTCCGTTTCATGACATCTAGATAAAGGAAAAAAATGGACAAATATGTACTACATGAACAAATCGAAAGGCAAAAACAGCAACGTTATAAAGTCTGTACTTCTTCAGTACTATAAAATAATAGATTAGATATAATAAAATGGATTTTCTATGATAACCAGAAGGTACTGGAACAACGGATAGACAGTAAAGAAGCTCGGAAAAATGCTTTTAAATCGAAATTTTACCTAAAAAATATAGTTACAGTGGGATGGTATTCTGAGAAAATTATTCATAAATCGTTTACTGAACCAGGTGAAACTATTACAGCATAATAATAATATAGAAAAATTTATACTGCGCACAGAAAAATATGTAATATTGCAGTAATATAATGCAAAACCTTATACTTTTCTAAATACCGTTGCAAAATTAAAAAAATTAGGATTAGAATTTTTATTAAATTTTGCTTAACAAATTAATACTTCTTTAAATATTTTGACTTATTTACTTGGAATATAAAATTTAACAATTAGAGGGATAATATTAATTGTCATGTTTTATTGCCATTATTGGATCATGACTATGAATTAAGAAAAAGCATAAAGTAAAATCATATATTACATTGAGTTCTCAACATGTTTTTATAAAATTTTTGCATATTTATTTCTAGGAATAAATCTATTTTTACTAGATATGTAAAAAATGAAAAAAACATTTTTTTTATTAAAATGCTAACCTTTGATTGCTTAATTTTATTTGTTTAGATTTTTAATATATATTATAATCTCTCTTCAGATATGTCTAAATTTGACCTAACTGTAGTTTAAATTTTTTAGTTGTTATTAAATATAACAATTTTATGTTAATTCGGTAATTGCTAAAATTTATTGAGACATTCATGTAATATAATTAATAAAATTAACAATTAAAAACAATCCATATACCAAAAATGCTATACATAAATAGAAATATTTAAATTATGCCTTACATATTTTTATTAAAAAAAAAGGTCTTAATAGCTCTCTCTACTTTTAAATCTAACCAAATAATATGCTTTAAGAACAACGTCTCTAAAAAATAAGGTAATCACAAAAAACGTTACACGCATTACTGAAAAACGGTACAAGCATCATTAGTATCGTTACACACAAGTAGTTTTATGTGAGAAAAAATAAAAACGAAACTAATCTAGAAAAAGCTTATACTTTAAAATTATTTGTGGTTAATGAATATTGCATGTAAACTTATATACGTAATAATTAGAAAAAAATAATTTTGCAACTTTTAAGCGCAGTCGACAATGAAGTGAGTTTGGTGCATTATATAAAGTTTCGTAGCCAAATACATTAAGCTTTCGCAATGTCAAATGCAAAACTTGCGGTCAAATATATTCATATAGCAAAATTTATACAAATACACACACAACTATAATAGTGTAGTATGTAAAACATTCTGTTTAATTAAATTTTGAGTTATTTGATAAAATCTACACAATTATTTCAATGATTCATAGTTGTTTAGTTGTAATCAAAAATTTGAAGTGAATCAATAGGGTTTTCAGACCATTATGTGAGGTTCTTTCTACAGTAGAGCTAATTCGCTTCTCCAACAACAATGACCAGCAATTCAAGAATAAATCTGCTGGTCGGGCACTTTCAATAGAAGTCTTTATAAAGAAAATTCACGTGGCGTGCACGGAAACACGAGCGTGTGTCGCAAAAGGGAATTTGATTTATTGTAACGCAAAGTTGATGTGACGTTTTGTCCATGTTGTAAAACAAAGGCACATTCGTGTCCTCTGTCTAAGATGAAATTAACTGTCCACGTGTTTCGAGACACGAATGGATACCTGGGCGATACAAAAGTAAACAATCATGACTTTCTATATATATTTTTTGACTTCAACTATTTACTAAATAAAACTATTATTGTATCACTATAAATTAAAATTATAAGCACATACATATATATATATTAGTTACTTGAAAAAAATGTACAGTTTATTGCGTATATCCTGTACGCTATTCGTAATTTCCAGATCACTACGTTTGATAAGGGAAAACCTTTACACGACAGGGTGACCGGGGGTGTGCTGCAACGGAACACAGATAAATTCATGGCGTCAATCAGGCGATGGCCACAATAGGTTCAATATTTCACGGCTAGACCCCCGGGTCCCTTCAAAGTCCAAACAAAGATAGAATTTCGCCATTCGCACAATAGACCGTTTCTCGCCACGGCCTAGTCGACCGATGTATGTATACAGTAGTTTAGTTCGACGAAAGGTAACTACGTTACGTCCGAAAGATCCGGACCGTACTGATTACATATTGTTTCAGTGGATGATGTTCCAGTTCAGCGGATACGGTTCAGCTGCTTGGAGACGTTCCAAGATTTCGATTTCTTTACTAGCACCCGACGTGTGCTCCGAATATAAAAAAGGATAAAAAGCACAACCTAATCTAAATAAATTTTTTTTAGAAAAAAGAAATCGATATCGTTATGCAGGATTTTAATTTTTTTGTAATAAAAAGTCGGATAAATTTATAGTTAAAGCTTTGAATGAATTTTATATCTCGGTTATTTCAAAATTACTATATAATCTACTATATAATCATTAATGAGACGATTGTCGGATGCAAAATGTAAACAAACAAGCTTTTTTTATGAAAAAATTAATCATAATAAGAAATACTCAGTGAATAATGTCACTTACGATCAAATGATCCTAAATATTTACAAATTTAGATAGCCATAGTCAATCCCGTAAATATATGTATTTCAACTACTATTTAGTGCATTTTGTAAGTTTTACACAATGAATGTAAATAATTTAATCAATATGCATCACTGGTTATGTTGAACGTCCCTAAATTGTATTAACTTTATCAACTGTATATATATACTATTTAAGCATCAATATCAAAGTCTCAGACATATTTTCATTTAGTCGAAAATAGAATTGGAGATGTTTGAAACTAAATTTCTCAATTGTGTTTCGTAATCGAATTGTAAACACACAGGGGCTCGTGATACATATGGCCATCTTCAATTTTCGTCACATACTTTCCGTGGACCCTGTGTTGATTTTTCACGTTGGGATAACTTTTTTGTAACGCTTCGTGTCGAATTTCTCAATTGCTTTTTCTTTATCAGATACATGTTTTTCTCGTGCGACACACACATAGAGCAAAACCCCTTTACGCGGTCTATTCTGTTTCTCGTGCACAGATACGAATTCTCAATAAGGGAATAGTATCGGAGAAAATATTTCCGATTGAAGAATGCGTATTGTCCTCGAAATAAAATTGGCATTCATTCATTCTTCTCGCACTACTTTTATCCACTATACGTGCGGTTGCTTGAAAAATATCCTTTTTTCGAAGTACCTTCCAGCGATCGGAAATTCGGTAGATATATTATTTACAATATTTTTAAATAAAAAAAAATCATTTAATTAATTATATATTTCAATTGAAATATTTAAAATATTTTAATAAATAAATGATAGCGTTGACATAATAATATGACTCTAGCAAAACAAGCTCGAATAAATATAGAAAGCATCTATTGTGAAAGCGTCTTTATATTTTAATAAATTAAAATAACATATTGAAAAATCCGTGTATATTATATTAAAATAATATATAAACGCTAATTACAATATTAAAAATAAAGAAAGAGACATACTTCAAATTCAGTACAAGCTGATATTCTGCTGACAAGATGATAAGATAAAACTAAAAATACATAATAAGTTTAATAGTAATAATAAGTTGAAATAAATTAATGAAAAATACAAAAACTAATAATTCATGCTTTTATCTAGTTATGTGTTAGTTATTATTCTTCACTGTACCATTACAATTATTCTTTTAAAATAAGAAATAAATAAATTAAAATTTTCATTAAAATTAGTAGCAATAAGTTTAACAAAATTATTAAATATTATACTATATGAAAATGGAATATTTTATGTAATTCTATACCATACTATTTTCTTTCTGAAATTAAAATAAAAAAATAATATATCAGTGAGAATATTACTTTACATATTTATTGCGATGCTTATTTTGAGCATGTAGCACATATTTAATATCAAAAGTTTAAAAAGAAGTTATAAAAGTTTACTTAAAAATTTTATGGGCTCATATTTCATAATTTTTCAAAACTTCTTTATAGTTTGCACATTATTTTTTATTACCAAATATAATTTTAGAATAATATATTAACATTTTACTACCATACAGATTCTAAGATCACAAGAAAAATCTTCCTAACAAATCAGCTATTTATTAAATTAAAATCTATTATTATGTTTCTTACTTGCAATTATTGTGTAGCGTCAATATTTGAACTGTAACACAATATACTATATTCTAAGAAACCCATTATGTTGTTCTTCCTTATTGATATTATCGAACAAACAAATTTTAACAATTGTATGTCTAAGTTTAAACGATACAAATTAATTATTATGCAAATTTAATACATATATATTTTAAATATAAAAAAAATGTTTATAAAATTTAATTTATGAATATCTTTCAGGTAAGATTAGATTATTCTAAAGATGTGTTTAAATTTTGTAACTAAGCAATATAATTTTATATTTTGTATGTTTGTTCTATTTACTAAATAAATAAATAACGTTAATTAAGATATGGCATATAATATATATATAAATTAAAAATTGACTAATTATGTATATGAATAAATAAAATACAAACATTAGCACGTATGCTTTATAAACGCCCACTACAGTTTATCTACGCGCCGACGTTCGACTTGGCAATTAATAGGTTATTTTTTTCGTTCACCCTTCCTTTGCTGTAGTGGTTAATAAATGTGCGGCAAAGCTTCGACTTGATGTCCGTTGGCGAGATAATTTATCTCATTGCCGGTAATCGCAGACTAAAGGCCCGCGGCGTTTGAAGATATATGTACCACCCTTGAACAGGGATGCTGCCCACTAAATATCCTTCTAGGTGGCGGACGCCAGGGCCGGCTGCAGCCGGCGAATGCGGCCCTGACGTTGAAAAGAAATAATGGTCCGCCGCAAGGTTAAAAAGCTTTGCAATGTAGCGAAAGCTCGCAGTGCTGTAGCGGATGCATAGTTACACGGTTCCATGAGTTACAGTAAAATAATAATAATATTTAATTTATTACCCATTCACCTATTTCATTAGGTAATAATAATAATAGTTATAAATACAAGTTGATAATTTTAATATTACAGTTAATTCATAAATTGCTTCCTTATAAATAACAAACGATGATACTACTTATTTTAAACTAATTTAATTTAATAAAAATATTATAAGACATTACATTGATATTTTAATCGATTATTCGAATCAACGACATCATTTTTTGGAAAGCTCCTCGTTTGTATTTTACAAGTCCTCATTAGAAATTATTTTATTAAGAAAAATAAAAACATAAGCAATAATAAAACTACAAATTGTAACACAAAAAAATATAATTTTTTTCCAGGAAAAAACCACAGACCCCAAAATGTGCTTTTTTATATAATTACACAATATAATGGCAAAAAAAATAAAACTTTTTATAATGATTATTTTATATTAATATTTTATTACAACTCGAATAAGCTACAATAAACTACGGTATGTGCTTGATAAATGTTGTATACATAAACTTTTAAGTGAATCCTGAGAAAAACTTCCAATTGGAGATAACAAAAACCGTACAAAATGCCTGTCTATCGATATCTATCTATTCACAACCAACTACTATAAAAATAAACAAATTGAAATTAAAAACTTTATTTGAAGCATAATATTACTTTATATATTTTAACTTATTTCCTTGAATCAAGAACTGAAATCACCGCTTTTAAAGCTTTTGAAAATAAATATTTTTTAATACAATTGATAATTGAATAAAAATACAAAGAATTACAACAAAAGAAAATCTTAAACAAAAGTTTTAAAAATTGGCAAAAACAAAATGAATTACTGGCTACAAATAAGACATGCTAATAAAATGAAATCAGTTCAACCTTTCAGATCTTCTGGGCCAGATCGCTCAAGAAAATATTGTCAAGGGACGCATTTAAAATTTGAAATTTATTTATGACTTCAGTATAATCATGTTACTAATGGGTCAATTATCACACACAAAAATCAATTACAGAATATTTTTAATTTATAAACATATATTTTCAATATCAGTGCATCAATATTTGGTTTAATAATGAAACAGTAGCGATGCAGATAGTATTTTAAAAATGCTTGTATAAAATATATTTTTAATAGACGGGATGTGAATGATTAATAATATTCTAAATGATTTTAAAGCTAATAGCTTAATATATTCGGGCTAGAAAATAAATGATTTCGATAACGTCATTTGATTATTAAAATCTAGTTTAAATATGAATTTTTAAACATTTGTTCTTGAAACGATAAATATAGACATTTCAGGTAGGCTTAGAAAACATCGCAATTTCACGAGCTTCGTGAATACGTAAAGATGTAAGCGAGTAACGAAACAATTCCCTTGGTAATAACATTGTTATCATTAATATCACAAATACGTTTAATTATCAAGTTTTTATAGAATTGTTATTAAATTTCGGTTTTGACTTAAATATGAATTTCCGTATAATTTTTTTGGAGGTGAGTTTTGTATTACTGTTTACACGTTTTCATAACTGTGATGGAATTTAATTATTAAATTATTCATGTTTTTATTAGGTACAAATATGATAAAAATCCATTAATAATCATCAATACGTCCGATTCGTTTTAACATTTAATTATACATTGCTGAGTGATTCGGGTCGTGTTTAACATAAAATTGATTCTCGGAAGCTAACGGCTTAAATTATCAATAATTAATTTTTAAATTTTGTTAGAATATTCATTTATATCGTGTAAACATAATTTTATTTACTTTACTCTCACACTCGCACAACCTAATGAACACCATCGAAGCTTCGCTAGGGCGGAGTTGCAAAAATAAAATGGCATTATTCGAGAACAATAAATATGTTTAGGCATGGAAAAAATACGTTTGCGCCTTTGTTCCCAGCAGCAATAAACCGGTGATATGAAAAATTCCCGATGAAACGATTTTCGCGATTTTTTACGTACTTTTTCTTCGTACTTTCGACAGTGGCGTGGGGGTGTTCATTTATTGTCGTCGCAGGGGGTGGAAAGCCGCGACTATTTTTTTAATATAACACTAAGAAACACACCGAGCTCACAATTTCTCTCGTTTTGAATATATATTGCTTTGTTGCTTAACATTTTTATGACCAAAATATTTCTGGCGGGGATGTTGCTCGGGCGCTCGCAGTAAATTCCTGAGCCGCCCCTGCATAATTCTTTCTCGGGCGCCGAAATTCCCTCCGCCCCCGAAATTAAAGTTGTGGCGTGACGATGTAATCAAACCGTTTTATCTGACACTTTCGTTGCACACCACTACGACCAACCCTAGCCGACCTCTGCCGAAAAGACTAGCGTCGTTTAATTGCCTTTTTTTTCGCTCTCAGGCTACTTTTTTAAATATATGGTTAATGTTTGTAATCTCAGTGGGAAATCTCTGGAAAAACTCGAGCGCCTATTATAACATCCAGAAATTTTCCCGCTCCGGGCGCTCCGGGAAACTTTTGTTATTATGCGGCCGACCAAGATAAACAAGTGGTTAAATTTGATTTTGTTAAAAGCCATTATGTGTTGTATGTAATTAATTAATGATACGTGCTTAATAAGCAATATTTTATACTAATTTGCAATCGAGGGTAAGCGTGAATCTGCATTGGCGAGTACAAAGGGTCAAGTAATTTAAATACTATAAGAACCACTATTAGCTACGATAACAAGTAATGTTTTATAAACCAAAATTATGTTTTAAAAATAATAAATTTAATTTAAAATTATCAAGTTTGTAACAATAGTATATCCTTTTCATATTTTTGCTCTTTTGATCACATACTAAATATGTATTACTTTATTTTATGGTTTTATTAGATAGTGAAGTAATATTTATACATACTATATATTTATTTATAGCAGCAATTAAAAGGAGACTTGAATATTTATAAATATTTTTTCATGTCTCTTGATAAAACTACTGATGGCACATCAAAAGCTCAGTTTGCTATTATTGTCAGATATCTTACGATGATAAAGGTAAAATCAATGCCAATAAATACATCAAGGAACGAAATATGTAAGGTTGTTATATATACATTCTGTGACCTTAACATTGATATGTCTAAAGTTGTATTATTGACCAATACAGTACGGATTATGGAAGCTATTGCACGTCCACTTTTTCCTTTTTATTGCATTATTTATCCAGAGGTGCTAAATCAAGATTTATGCAATTAAATTATTAAATGTTAATTGAAACAATATTAGCTGCTCAAGTCCTTCACAAGCAAGATTTTTCAGCACTACAGGAAGTTGATGCAACCCATGGTTAGCTGCTGATTTTCATGATGTTAGGTGGTTGAGGCGAGAGAAAGTACTTGAGCGATCGTTGAGTGCTTTGAAGAAATCAAGAATAAATGATGATCACTTGTCAAACTTGCTTCAGTTCAATTATCATAAGTGGGTCGACACATTGATGTTTTTTTACAGATTTCTCTGTTCGTATGAATTGAATGAAATTAAAATTTTTTGGTATTTTTTTTAATGTTATGCTTGGATACATAAAAGCGTTTAAAAGTAAACTAAAAAAATTTAAGCTAGATAGAAACTACAACATATTAATATTTTCCTCGAGTAACAATGTATTTGGAGAAGGCCAGCACAACTGTACAAAATAAAATAGAGCCATTGCATCTAAAATACCAGTATTATGTAAACTTGCAAACTGACCAGGTTGATAAAATTTGATTAATGTAGAAGCCTGGAACAGACCATTAAAATAAGTAAGGATCTGTATGTATTAGTACCTCGGAATTTAAAGGTTTTTAATAAATGCAACTTGTAGAATTTCAAGGCGCAAGAGTTTTTGAACTTGAAGTTTACTGAAAAGAGTTTGTTTGGAGAATGGAAAATAGAGCCACTACGAGCAATAAACTTTGAGTGCTTAGAACCGATTATTGGACACCTTGAGCGCCCTGAAAAATCTAGTGATAGCTTTTCTCACAATTCTTCTTTGATGTAAAACCTTATTCTTGACAACAAATAAAACTGAATTAATAAAATAAACTAACTGACTGATTAGGTTAGTAGTGCTTGCTTGGGTTTGCAGTACACAAAATACTATAATTAAAATTTTAAACCTTATTTCTACAAAAAAACAATTTTTAATACAATATTAGACTATACGTAAATTTGAAAGTATACATAAACTACATTTCATACATATGTATATGGGCTTGTGATGTAAAGGTTTTTATATGATTTTTTTTTATTTACGTGGCTATAGTCATTCTTCAACTGGGGCGAACTAAATCATATTGTGTCTAAGTAGAGGTGAAGTTTTTTTTATTTTGTATGTTAGTATTATAATACTTTTAATTTTGTAATTGTTAAATATTAGACACAAACCTGTTTTTTAGAGGGAATTTTATATGCAAGTAAATAAAGATACTGCAGTATCAGAAAACAATTTAAATTTAAAATGAATTAATTTATTAAAGATTTTTTATTTGTCATGTTTTCGTTTCGTAAGAATTTTATATAATTAGTTAAAAGAAATCATAGAGAATACTTAATATTATTACACAATCAATAAAAAAAAATACGGATGAAAAGTGTTTCGCGATTAGAAACCGGCATAAAATAAGTGAATCAATCAAGAACCATATAACAGGCATACATTACTATTTACCGCTGGCCAATATTTGATATTCAATATTCAACGCTGAATATGTCACAAAGTAAAATAGTCAACGTCCATGGACTTTGTAATTCTGACAACTCTTACAGACAATTTGAATATTTATATCCTAGTATAAATAATAAAATACAATAAAAATATATACAAAAATATTTTATTAATAACACCTACGGATTGTGTAGTATCACAAATCAACAATACAGTACAGATTTCTATTTTTAATTAAAATAAAATTTTAATTTATTAATATTAATGGAGTTTCTATAGTTCTTCAAATAAAGCAACACCGCTCGTGTGCTATTTTAGTAAAATTTCCAAACGTAAATATTTCATTGATATCGGTTCACTTCGACGATAATATTTAGAGCAATCCAAAACTGTAATCCAGCCATTTGATAGGTTCTGACACGGCTGTCTCATGTAAAATGATTACGAACAGGGTATGGATACGTATTATAGTGCGCTCTCGCAATAATAATTCCAGGCCCATTATTCTGAGGCATGAGACATCGAGAGGCAAACTAAGCCTGGATAAATTCGACTCGAGGTAAACCTGACGAAACTCGGAGCCAAAACAGAAATGTGGATTAATAAGGAGACGCATTGACTTCAATAATAAGGGTGAGTCTGGGTGTGTTGCAAACTGAGAAAACGTCACGTTTATTGCGGAACGCTCTTATTTATATCAACGAGGTTTGAGCGTGACGCACTTTTAATAAGTATATTTATTTAACGACACTAAATGAGATTTAAGAACGTATGTAATCGTTAAATAAATAATAACCAAGCTATTAAAACGTCTTTAAATACATACATAGTATGTTGTAATACGTAAAACGGTAAAAACATATTTATTCTTGTGTTTCAAATATAAATATGTGTATTTTCTACTTTGTTTATAAACTTTGTCGTCTTAACACTTTTTCTTTGACAGAAACTTTGCATACACTACAATTTTTTTTAAATAACCGTTTTTCACTACAGAGTGTGAATCATATATATTAATATTACACTACGGTAATTTTTGATTAAATTTGTTAAAAGTAAAAATACAATGAATTTATAAAAGTATCGTTTTCTTCTACATAAATAGGATTTTATAAGTTGCTAATATATAATGAAACAAATGACTTTCGAAGGCTGATTGTGACAGCCAAAAGTCATTATTTATTAGTCCACGTTAAATTAAATTGAGTTAAGGTTAAAGTTGTAAGGCGACTAATTAAGGAGAGGTACATAAGGATGATTTTAAAGTACGTCGTTTGGGTTCCTTGAAATTTGTCAATACTGTTTATATTATGTAGTGACATAAGTTAATGAATAGACAGGCAAAAATAAATTTATATTCAAAATGAAGCATAAACTAGGTAGCATATCATGGCTAAAAATATATCAAAAATGAAATATATCCTTATAAGTTTTAAATAGTTTCTGGAGAATAAAATTATCTTTAGTGAATATAAAAAAATCACTTAATTACATATCAACTAAATAGTTTGACAAAACATATGTAAGTGTACGGGTTTTTTAGTGTTAGATATAGAAAATGCTTGTAACATGGTGTAGCATGACGGTATGATTTAAAAACTATACAAATGCAAAACCTTTGACTATGTACAACACTTAATACAATCATACCTCAGAAGTAAAAACTATGCTGTTTCACTTCATAATGAACACCCGACACCACGTAAAATTCCAGCTGAAGTATCCCAGAAAAGTTTGCTCGAGTTGTTAATGTACATATGTATGTATGCTTACTATACAGCTATTTTAACAAGTGTTTAGGGTCTTAAACCAATTGCATATAAATTACAAAAAAAAAAAAAAACTTAAACTAATATTTTAATAGGTAGAAAATTAACATTACCCAAAATAAAATAAGATTTTCGAAAAGTAGTCAAACTTGGCCACCGTCTCACAAAAGTAAACAGGGTAATAATATAGACTAGAAATCAAGCTTTTATTATCATGACTTCAAGCTTAAATTTATTAAACACATTTTGGAAGGAGTCTAAAGACAGATATTTAAAAGAAAGAGCGCGCTTACTACAAAATATCAAATCCTAATATACAAACAATAATGAGAATCATTTAAACATATAGCAGTCCAGTTAAGACTTACAACAGTATTTTTCTATATTGTAAGTAATCCGAAATAAAACTATAAACATATTATAAAATTTACCTCTTTCTACTAATCTTAAAAAAAATTACAATACCCTTCAAATGCCAATAATCAAGTTTTGCTTCAGAGGCTAAAGAAAAAATATCGATGGTATTAGATCTTCAGCTAAATATAATTAAAATAGTACTAACCCATCGTTTTTTAATTCTAAGAATTTTTTCTTTTACTCAAATTGTGAAAGGTATTTTAGTTTGTTTTATTTTAAATTTATTTTATAATAACTTATAAAAAAATTGTAAACATGGAAATGAGTATAAACCAAAGATATTTATTATTATATATATAGTCGTATTTTTGTAAAATTTATTATGAACCATTGCCCTAAATTAACACAGTTTTCAAAAAGATCAGATCTAAATATTACAAAAATTTGAATATCCTTTATTCACGAAATAGATCAACATGTGCCGATGATGTCTGAGCAAATAGTTAGATAATTTGATTGGCTGGTAATTAAACAATGGTGTTAATATTTTAAAGGACGCTTCTTTATAATTAAACTTATTTGGGTGATGAAATTAGTTTTTATATCAAGGCTTTTAAAAGATAAGTAATCTTTACAATTGTCTAAAGTTTAAAACACTTTATTATAATAACTAAAAGTATATATTTGATTGAATATGCATTAATATTTGAATTCTTTAAAATTACTTAAGCTGCTATAACGGCTAATGTGATATATATTTATAATTGTAATAGCATATTTTTCATTAAAAAACACATATTACAATGATAAATATGAAAAAAATACAGTTGATCTCTGATTTATTTGATTACAATTCATTCTGTTGAATAATCCAAAATTCCTAATGTAAAATAGCCAACTTTTACACTCTCCGAAATAATTTATTATATTTTTATTCAAATAAAATAAAATGAGTGTTGTTAAAAGAGGTTTGGAATTGTATTTACATTCATTATATACATATAGTATAATGTTTTCATTGCCCTTAATGGTTCATCCATTATTAATGTAGTGGTTCACTCGACCCACGCTGAGCTATGCGTCAAATTAGTAAAGTCTTTCTGTCGGATGTTTAGCTTTTGTTTGACCGTTCGCGGTCAGTCACACAAACAATCTTATACAACTTTGACCGACTATTTGCCAGTTTGCACTTTATGTGATGAGCAGCTCGTTTTTGCGGCCGAAGTACGAACAATGGCTGGCTGACGTGGTGAGGAACAGCGTGAAAAAGTTTCTGAATTACATGAATTAAACATGTTAACATACTCTATAAACATATACATATAATACATGTATTAAAATATAGAAATTTGAAATCAAAATATTTTATTGTTTGTGTGCCACCAATGTGCGATTTATAACATTTGATTAAGGTTTGTTTGTTACAATTTTCTCAGCCAGACAAAATTTACATGAATATGTATATCATTTTATTTATACTATGTTTGCGTTATTTATCGCAGCGCGTTGATTACGTTTGGATAGATCTGGGTATTTTTTGATAATCAAAGTCAAAGAAGTATTCATCGTTTCAAGTCTTAAATTACCTTCTGGCTAATCTCTACTAACTTCTTGGCGGAATTTTGAGTTCAAGTGATCGTTTTAGGCATAGAGTAAAGAATATCATATATATATATATATATATATATATATATATATATATATATATATATATATATATATATATATATATATATATATATATATATATATATATATATATATATATATATATATATATATATATATATATATATATATATATATATATATATATATATATATATATATATATATATATATATATATATATATATATATATATATATATATATATATATATATATATATATATATATATATATATATATATATATATATATATATATATATATATATATATATATATATATATATATATATATATATATATATATATATATAACATTCTTTACTCTATGGTTTTAGGCATGTACTTCTTTTAGGCCGTTTCAAAGTGAACAAGATAGTACATAGAATGAAAGTCTAGCGTTAAATCTCCAAGATTAAATTAAATAGATACATTTTGGAGCTTCACTCCTAAGTGCTTGCAGCCGTTGCACCCTAACCTTGCTACAAAAACGCGCTTACTACAACAAATTAAATCTCATTATACAAACAATTAATGAGACTCATTTTAACACATGGCAGTCCAGTGTGGAGTTACAACAGTATTCTTATTTTTTATAAATTGTAAGTCATTCATAATAAAAAATAAATATTTAATTGAGAGAGCGCGTTTACAACAGAAAAATATAATCTTATTTTATAAATAATTAATTATGCCCATCCTAACATTAAATGTTGGGTGTAAAGAAAGAATAAAAAGTTAGTAATTGTTAATTAATTTAAATATCCCATTCTACATAAACAAAAATTTTCATCAGTTCAATCACACATACTTTTCTTACAGATCCGTAAACGAGATGGTGTAGTTATTTCATGCTTCTGGTGGCAATCGATTCAGATATTTTTGAGAAGCTATAAGAATTGTATAAATAAAGTAGCATTGGTAAATTAAATTTGTACTTAAAGCCACTGATATATAATTATATAAGTAAATAATGTAATGTAAAAATACTTTAATTTTAAATGTTAGTCTTAATAAATCCTCTATACTTATTTAAGTTATAGAAATAAAGAAAAAAAATATATATCCAAACACATAAACTTTATATTGTTTGTAGTTATATTAATTTAAATAGTTTACTGAATATGTAAATTAAGAATATGTAAATTAAGAATATGTTTTTAATAATTTAGTTATTTTTTTAAGACTTTATGAAAATAAGTTTATTAACAAAGCGCGAATGTGGCTTAGTAATTTGCATACACCAAAACGGTTCAATAGATTGCGTTTGCTTTTTAAGGCATTAGACACAAATTGATACACTAAAATAGTTAATTATAACAAAATTACACTATTACACTAATTCAGTTTTAATATATATACTATGAAAATATAACGTCCACGAAATAGTAAGTACACATATTTATTAAAACATATTCTTATGAAGTGAGGTTATTTATTATTGAAAAATTTTGAATATCTTATGTGAACGACCTAGTTCTATTATTAGTTAATTATCCTAACATTTATCCGTAACAAAAAAAATCTAGGTAAACCTTATTTGTGATGATCGATGGAAATTATAAAAACAATTTATGAAAACCACTAATTTAAATTTCCCAGATACGAATAAATTGAAAAATATTTAAAGGTCAGTTTAAAATCAGGTCTTTTAGGTATATATTAGGTAAAATATACGTTAAATTAGCGTTATATGGTAATGAAAGCAATACTGTAAAATATATTTTTTTCTTAGTACTTAATGCTTTCGCGAATGAACACTTAAATTTTCATTGCATATAAAATATGTAACTATTGTCTACTTATTTTAATAAATAAAAATAAGCTGCACTTATTATGTTACATATGTATATTGTAAACAAGATATCTGTGTTATGAAAAAAATTTAGACGAATCGCTTCAAATTATTTCAGTACCTGTGAAAATAATTAAGATAGTTGCTCAGTTTAATAGCGATATAATAGGTGCCTAGTCAGTTTTTTATTGCATCTAGAACACCAAAATTTGTTGGCAGATGGAAATATTAAAACAAAAACAACGTTTATGATCAAGTGTTAAATAATACGATACAACTATAAACAAAACGCGAACGCAGCCGGGCACGAAAGCTAATGTATAAATAAAATATAGCTAAAGGTGTTTTAAAGAATTTAATCATATTTTTTTTCAAAGTACGCGTTTTTTTACAGCTAAACATAAAATAATTAAATAAATTATAATTTCCCCCGCGCATTTCCCGGAACTCCCCTCTTTGTTCTCGCGAGCAAATTTTTTAATTAAAACCTCCTAATTTATTTTAAAGAACATTTACGCCTTTTCAGATACGGACGAATTGCCGCTTCCTGTGTTTCACGCCGGAAGTCATAAAATAACTTGCCTCCTTGGAGCAAGTCCGAAAGTAAGCAAGAAAAAAATCAAGTTATTAAAAATCTCGTTCGTTTATAGTCGGGTCTTACGAAAGCAATCTTAAGGCAGTTAAAGTTCACGCTAGTTGTTCATGTTGTTAAAAATTCAAAGACTATGAAAAATTACGCCTTAATATATTTTTTTAAATAAAAAAACATATCACTATGATCAATAACTAATCATTTTTTTATTTTTTTAATTCATTTGGCAACTGTTTTTGAACATTTGATTTATAAGTAGACATTAGTTAATTTTACTTATAGAAAATATTTATTTACAGCTATTGCTAAATGTCATTTATGAATTGCCCTAATCATTTTAAAAGGTATATGATATATCAGATGCTCAATTTGTTAGTGACTTTTAAACAATATTTTAATTTATTTATTTTAAATCAATCTTTACCGCGGATTTAAATATTGGTATGATACTTTAATTAGGTGCTGAAACGCTATTACTTTACCATTTGGCAATTTATACATATGTCTAGTACTATATCTTAATGTAATTGTTATATTTTAATGCAATTGTTATATTTTCTATATTTGTAATACTTTTGGTTATTAAATTTATAATTAGTTTTGCTTAGGAAATTAAAAAAAAATTAAAACGAAAAACTGTTTAAATTGTCTTAATTATAAATTCTGTTTATTCAGATTTTTTAGTTTATTTTAAATTAAATAAACAGTAAAATATATTGTCTAGTCTATAATAATTTTATTTTAAAAATTAATATAAATATAAAATAAACTTTTTAAGCTCTTTATTTCAATCACGTCTTGCAGACTTTTATGTTACCTAGTTCCACAATTGATCATTTTTTTTACTTAAAAAATATGAACTAAAAATAAAGCCATGCCACTCAATATTGTTTTACAATAAGTGCCTTTGGGGTTATATATCTAAAAACTATTATCGCTTAGCAGTTGAATTACCGATGCGACAAGATAGCAGTAAGACGACGATAGCTTGAGCCGTTTTTGCACAAGATCCAGTTTGTTTGTGCGTTATCTGACATCCGACTATTGTGCGAGTCTCCCGTCGACCCTACGCTCGGATAAGCCTTTCAAATTTTGTGCACAATGAGTTTGATAAATAAATAAGATTTTCCGTAGCACGATACCCGAATTCCTTTGGTTTGAGTTTTCTTGCTAATAAATAACCTTAGCTCTCGGCTCCATGACGTACAACCCTATCTGACGCCCTCTCATCCCTGCTCCTCGCAAATATCCATTATTTCCACCCCCGTCGCTTGTATATGTATTCAACATCGAAGCTTAAAGCTCGAGCCGAAATGATACGTCCCTCAAGTGGCAACCGTTTACATAATGTTGATTTTTTAAAATACGAGTCTAAATTTTAAATCATACTTAAAAAAAAGGTTTAAATCTCTTCTTTTTAAATATGAATGTAAAAGCTCAATATTTTTTTGTTGATACTGCCCTTTAATTACTTGGAAAAGTACTTTATTGAGTAGACGCTACACTGAATTGTATCTAACGTTTCGATTCAAAAGGCACTAGGATACAAATACGGATCCCTTTTATAGAGACATCCCAATTTTTTTTTAATTCTTTTCAACAAGAAGTAGTTTTTTTCACTCGGATTTCGGACAATGGAGCAATGAAATATTTGAGTACGAACTAGCATATAGTACAGAAAGCGAATTGGCAATACATTATTAAAATTACATATTCCGCATAACGACACCGAGCATCTTGGATGCCTTATCGCAAACTTTTGCGATGTGCATAGAAAATTTTCATTGTTCAAACACTACTTTCAAGTCACCGACGGATTTATTTTTGCTATAAATACATCTCCTTAAGCTGTGAGAAAATTCCGTCGGGAAAAGGGAAATAGAAAATGTGATAACGTGACACTTGGCGATGTTGAAAGGTAGTCGATTGTCGATCGACCATCTCCACAGCGACTCCAGGTCTTTCTGTAAAGAAAGTAAATCCGAAAGATTTAAAGCTGCAAACTCACAAGATCTACAAAACCCACAAGAAATTTTTTTTTAATTGATTGATTGAGCACTAACAATTAATGTTGAATAAATGAAAATTTCTTGGTCATGTAATTTCAAAAAATGCGAATCAGAATTGGCTACCAAGATCATGTGATTTGCCACCATGCGACTTTTTACTTTTAGGATTTTTGAGGCTATATGTGTATGCTAATAAGCAAAAAACAATCACAGAGCTTAAGGCGGAGTTCCTATCTGTTATTGCCACAATAACACTTCAATTATGCAACGATGTTATCTCAAATTTCATCAAAAGAGCAAGAGTTTGCAAGGAAAGCCGTGGTGCGCATTTGTCTTAAATTTCAATATATACATAGTCAGAACATTTTCTTTATATTGAAATCTAAATATTACTACTTTTAAAATAAATAATGTGTTAAATTAAAAAAATTAAAAAAGCGCTTGTATTGGGACACCTTATTTTTATGGCTTTATTTTGTATAACTTGAGGTTTATGGAAATTAGTATTACTTGCGTTATTTTGACAAGCGTGATTTGTGACGATACTGCCAACTAAATAACAAAATATTATACATTCTGAATACTACACGTTATATTGACTGATTACAGTATCTCTATCGTAAGATTTAATTCGAAATATAAATAGTATTCAGCTCAGTTTTCAAGTTTACATAAATCGATCTCTCACTTGCCCATAGACGCCTAACTAAACTGTAGATTAGAGCGAACCTTTCCAATCAAATCAAACCGCTCCGTTCCGTTTGACGAAATCCAGCCCTGGACATTCATCAGGCTGCCGATTTAACGCAAAAGTGTTAATGGCCGAATTAAATGAGCATTCAAATTGGATATAGCCGCCAAAGTCCGGCGGAGCCAAACTCGCCGGGCAAACAACGACCGGGCGAAAAAAGGGGCGCCCCTGAATTACGAGCGCCCGGGGTCCCGTTACAGACCGCACCGCCGATTCGTAGTTGCGTCGCCTCGGTTAATTACGTACGTAACTCGAATCGGGACGGCCTCGTTTCAATTTGAACACACGAGAGTAGAGAGCGAAAGAGAGAGAGAGACCTTTTACGATTGAATTATAAGTTTGGCCCCGAGTCGAGTTTGAAAACGTACGAGAAACGGGGCTTTACCGTGTACGTTTCGAAACTTTTACACCCTCGTATACTATAATGAGTCGTAATAAAGTCGGTTGCGATATGGGAGCAAAGTGCGTCCCCGTCGATATGGGAAATTTTATAATTTATATGGTATAACTAACTACGAGCCTGGTAGGAGTTATTTACGATCAATTAGCTATAAAGTGGGTTTCTAGCGTTATATTGCTAATATTTTTTTTATACACACAATTAATTTCTTTATTTACTAACTGAGAGTTTCTGTTCCTAGACTTCCTGGAACAGCTCTTAAAAAATAGTGTAAGAATTATATTTAAAAAAGTATAATCAAGTATTTTATTCGATGAAAAATAAACAGATACTTTATAAAAAACATGTAAATGAACCGAAAAATTTAATTAATAATAATATAATTAAATATTTTTTTAATGCGATTAAAATATACTATCAAAAATGATTCACGTAAATCCCTTAAAAATATGGACACTATTATTTTACCCTATTATTTATTATTTCTACTACTAATGCACTCATGTTTTTGAATATAATTCACAAAAAATAATAGGTATAAATTTGCTAATTTATTTAACACTTATTTTTTAAAAAATAGTTAAACGTGACTAAGTTTATAAATCGAGGCATATAACAAAATTAAAAAGGAATAAATGGTGTTTACGTATACTTTTAAAGCGTAAATCGAAGGACAAGTGTATGTATCCACTTGCTGCATGACACAGCCGCAATGCAGTTATCAAAGTTCTAATCAGTTATTAAGCTCTTGTCATAAATTATTCCTTAAGAAAAGTGAAAAAATCGTTACCGTATTTGGATTTGAAAGGATTAATACTTTAAATGCATTTTAAATAAAATAAAAAAAATTGCTTAGTCAAATTTTCTTAATTAAAAAGACATATATTTTTTTAACTATAAAAATATTTTATAATGATAAAATTTAAATTTATACATTTTTAATTTAAATTTATAAAATTTTTAAGATTTTAAAAATTTTATAAATTAAGCAAGTACTTTCCGAATATTATTACACAAACTAAAAATTCAAGAAATTTACTAAAGTAAAAAAAAGAGAGTCTTAAGCCCTAGGATTCTAAATAGTTTTGTGAAGCAAAAATCCTAGCGGCAGCCCAAATCAGATAATGTAAACTTCGTTACATAGAATTATCTGTAGTAAATTTCTAATATTCTTATTTTAAAAACTTAAATCTTTGAGCGTCAAACTGTAGGACATGATTTGATTTTGATACCCGGGGTATTGTCACATAATATAACTTTGCAGCAGTTCAAAAGTCATTTTTAGGAGCTTCTCATGTTATAAAAATAAGTTTATAGAATAGCTGAAGTTGGCCAAACCATGCATTAAAAATTGAGAAAATTTAATTAGGTTCTGAAGCACAAAACAAAATCAAACAGATTTTGCTGTCGAACATGTGATTCGATTGCGCATTCAATATCTCAGGGATGATATTTTCTTCAAGTGAGAAAGATATCAAAATCAGTCCTCTAAAAGTTTGTATTCAATCGAACAAGTCAACTGATGTGTATAATTGCAGTTGGCTGTTCATATTTGTAAAATACATTAAGGGGGGAAAAATTATAAGAATTTTTTTTTAGTGAGCTACTAGAGTTGTCTAAATAAATTTATGTTTAGTCACATTAAAGACCTTTTTAAACATAAAAAAAATGAATTTAATAGCTCAATTAGCCTCAATGGTGCCCCTAGAATGCTATGAAAAAACTCTGATTTTTTTTAATATGTCAAGACAGAAGTACCGTAAGTTATAATACTGCATGTTGTACTGTCATGCACTTGCATCTAAAACTTTGCCAGAGACTTCAAACAACACTTAACTAATGCAGTAAAGTAAAAATCTTTCATGCTTTTGCAAAGAAAAGATGCAGTTCATACGCCGTTTTTAAATTGAATGAAAAGATTATAAAATTTCTAAATAAATAAAACTGTGATTTAGCCTCTGCATATATTTGTGCATATATTCTGCATATATTTGTGTATTTATTTGCTGAGATTTAATTTTTTTTGTTAATAAAAAAATATTATTAACAGTTGCAAGTGTATGTAATTTATTGACTAAAAAAAATAATTATAGTTATTGAATATACATCGATACTGACAAAAAAGCTTAGTATAAATGAACAAAAGACAAAAATCAAAATAAATTATATATAATAAAATACCTCTTCAAATTATGATACAAAAAAATATATAATTAATCGGAAACATTCTCGGGCGGCCAAAAGGTGAAACTTTTACAAAGTTAAGGCACGGAAACTAAGGGGTCGATAATTAATGATGTTGATAAAGCACCACCACTATCCCATTATTGTTCTACGAACTTGGCTCTTAAGACTACTGATTTCGGTCGAGTCTAGAAAGTTGCTTAAGATGACGTGACAAAATTCTTGCGAGCTTTCTTGTTTTTGCCATAATTCGTTTCATACAAACTCGTTTTTTTTTCATCCACTGAGAGGGCTAAAGGCGTTTAGATTTTTTGCCAGTTTACAAATCTTGCGTCATATGTCTTATCTTAACTTTTACAAATGTAAAACGACAAAAGTGGCGTGATCCGCAAGGTGATGGGTTGATAATCTAACCAAAGTGGTTGATAATCCAACCAAAATAAAATAATATAAATATATTTATTAATAAAAATAAAACTAATCTGTGCATTAACTACTGATTTTTCTGATATACATTATAACTAGTTTTAAAATAATGCTATTGTTGTTAATAAATTGATGTAAATGTTTTAAATGTGAATTAGATTGAATGGTTAAAATACCGATGCATATTTATTAGTTTTTAACGAACTACATAGAATCGCGTTAAGAGGTTGTTAACAAGTTCAAATTTATTACGATATTATATATTGAAAAGAAATGGGATAACGTCTAAAATTGTGATTTTTCATATAGCAAAATTAAAACTTATTTACTTTAATTTGATTACACTACTAAATGATTTTAAGAATCCACAAATTATGAAATAGGTACAAACACATTGCAATAATATATATTATTTTCCTTAAGATATACTGAAAAAAGTAATAAAATATTTTAACAGTAAAACAGTAAGATGAATAATGAATGTTCTATTTTTACTTTTAAAAAATTTTTAGTGATCATTTTGATTAAATAGTCAGACATTATATAGGTGTTTTTATTATACTAAATTGGGAATGGCTCTTGGATTCTCAATATATGAATAGTAAAAAAATATTATTATACATATATAGCAGTGTTATAATTATAAATTATATTACTAGCATTAGTTTTTACAAGTTGTTCATTTTATGATAAATACAGATTATTAATAAAATAAAAATTTAATCGATGCTTTAATATCCCTAGCGCATTAAATTTAATTTAAAAGTCTTTTATTAGCAAAATTTATATTTATATAAAAAATACACATTCTATAATAGTAAAAATAAAAGTGAAGATTATACACTTCACTATCATTTTTATGCTAGTATTTCAAATCACTCATAATCCTAGGTTGCATTGTACTCTTCTAAATTACTAAAAGTTTGTATTTTATTAAATATTGAAAGAATATTTTATTAAAATTTATAAAGATTCATTTTAAATAAATCATTTCATTAGTAATTAAACACGCTTATATAAATCATGAAAAATATTCTGTTTTGAATATCTTTAAATTTCTCCTATCGAAATATCTAGTAATAAATATAAATACGTAAATATTATTTATCAATTTGCGATATTACGCATCCTGAACAAATTCAGCGATATTAAATTTTCAACATATTTGCTGTGGTATATTATAAAGTATGCGACTGAGGCGAAATGAATAGTAGACGTCTATGAGAAAAATTGCAAAATACCTGTACAAAGGTTTCCCTCCGCTCTCCCTGTACCACAACACCATATAAACTCTGTCTTCTCTTATTTCAGGTTCGATGTTGCACGGCAGGGTGGCCGTTCTTCCAAGAACAGCATCCACGTCTATCCGTGACACTGAAAAATAACACAAAGACCATAAATTATTTATGTAAGTATTAGTCGGACATGTGAAAGATTAAAACGCGAGGTGGCTCTGCTATGCTCAAAATGAAACGTGTCGAAAGCGTATGAAACGTAATATGTTATCGCGATGGAATGATGCAGTGCGCCTTGAAGATATATTTTAATACATATTAATCTAAAAATAGTCATATACAGTTCATAGACCGACTTGACATAGATTGTTAGCCGAAAAATATCATGGTAAAAAAAATATGAATATACGTTACGATATTTAGCAGCACTGTCATTAATCAACGACTCATTTTTTAGTTAATTTCCGATACATTGATAGGTGATGTTATTTTTTGGTTTACAATTATGTATTGATCTAATGCTTAAATAATGTTTGTTGTATTGTGTGTAAAAAATAATATCATCAATAAATAAAATTTTAAAATCAAATGCTTTCTACTTCATATATATTTTTATTTATGGTAAATGGAAATTCGTAAATCAATAAATAAATAGAACAGCAGTCACTAAGGCCTTATAATAATAAATATGAATCCAATTAAAAATAAACTTTAAAATAAACATTTTTTCTTACGACAATTAAAAATAAAAAATATTTTATTTTTCTAAAATTTGAATTAAATATAAACCACATAGCAAAGATACGTATAAAAGAAGACTTTACAAAGTTTTTGGTAGAAAAAGCCAAAGGTTCAAAAATATTAATAAGTTTACTCATGGCAGATTGCAGTACAAGAAGCACTTTCATGAAATTCAAAGAAAAGCAATAGTATGAATCACGTCCGTGAGAAACATTACAGCATAGTACACGCGTTAAATCTGAACATGGACACGCGTTATTTACAAACTTTTCGGTCACACGTTCTCACCCACTGCATGAGTTACGTTCAACTTTCGGGTTCAATACCCCATCAAAAGTCAATCGCGCCGCGTGGCGCAGTCATCGTTCAAGCGATTCCGCACATTTTTCTTAGAAAGTTTCCCTCCGCCATATTTTGTACGGTCCCTTAATCTTAGTTCCGGGGGCAATGAATTTCTCCCGCGCTCCTGATTTATATTGCGTAACAAATAATGAACTTGTGCTCAGTTAGCGGATCGTAACAAGTGACCGACAAACGGCGCTAACGAACAAGTTTCCTTGACGCGGCGGGGGCAAAATCGATTTTTATGGGGCCGCAAAGCGGGGGCCGTTAATCAGTTATTGTGGTGGTTGCGACCCTGGCCAAGATCGTTTACAACGACCCGCCACACAATGAGCAACAGTTGCTCTGGTCGAAACTATTTCCGAGTTGATACACAGATACGAATTCTTCGAATACTACCTCACAAACAGGACACAGGCGAGTCAATTGGAATGCAATGCAATGGTTGCCTGATGCACTATTATGTTTTATTATTAGTAAAAAAATAAAAGAATGTAGTGTTGGTAACATAAAATATTATATACATTTGTTTTATTTTTTTTTATTTCAAAATAATAATATTCAAACCTTTAAAAGTAATATAATAAATAAAATAAAATCTTGAATAAATCCATAGGCTTGAAAAATTGTAAATTGTTTCGATTTTAGTTGGGTCATAAATTTCGTTAGCCTTTAATATTGTCTTTAGATAACGCAATAATGTCCTTTGCTAGGAAACATAATAAAAAGGCAACAGATCCTATATATTAATGTTCTATTAGTTTATTGCAATAAATTAATGAGATCTGATGCATATTTAAAAAAATTGCGATTTATCTCTATCGTGATAGTATATAGTATAGTTTTATCCCAATAAATAATTTATATATTGATACTAATTTTTTGTGTTCCTGTCCTAGCAAGAGATATAATAATACAGGTCAATTATTTTTGGTAAATTAATTAATTATATATATTTAGCATATAATTATCAATGACTGAGTACCAGCGTTTTATATTTGTATTTATTTATTTTGAATATGATTCAAACATATGTTTCTTTTAGTTACGATTCACACACTGTCATTGACACATTGACGTACACCATCGTTCAATATTACCAAACTGTGATCTATTCAATGGTATCATGTATGATTTAACATTTTTAAAATAGTTCTGCTATATCTATTCATTAATAGGTCAAACTAGGGTTAGCCATCTGCCATTATTTCAATACGACCACGGCATTCAAGATCATTTACAACAACCTACGCCACACAAAACGAGCAACAGTTGCCCGGTCGAAACTATTGCCATGTTACACATACCGCACGACTTAACCGCGCGCGGTTAATTTAACGGTCGGCTGTTACGCCGAGTTTTTCACGTGCGACGAACGTATTAGCTGAAGGTGTGTCCAATCAGAGCACAGAGTCCTACGGCCCTTTCGGCAATAACAATGACCTTTTCCTGTGTCGTAAAAGGCCGCATTTACATTTATTCTAATGGCCGTAGTATAAAATGGTACGCAAAGTAGTCCACCAGGAGGGCCATAACGTCCGAATGCTTTATTTACTTATGTGAAATTTTATAGCTGATTTAATTAAGAAGCCAATTAAAATTAATTTGATTTGGTATACTTAGTTTTATTGAGACAGCTTTACCACTTAAGTCTGTAAATTTCAGTTTTACATCTATTTTATAGGACATAAATAAAAACTTGATTAGAGCTCTTAAACTAGTTTACGGATATGATTTGTTTAAAAATTAGTCGTATAGTAGGTAGTTGCATTAGTGATTATTTCATATGTATGGTGCAATAACTAATGAAAAAAAAATATAATGGAAAAATAGAGAGAGTAACATTAAGAGTCACTTACAATTTGCGTAATTATTGTATTAATGTATTGTTCCCGTAGCCATTTTCATATATCAAGTTTTTACTTTAGATTTCGGATGTCGTGGCTAGACCAGAGTTAACGTAAAGAGAGAAGCTGATGCTTTTTTAGTTTTCTCCGTCTCAATTGATAGTCGTAATTTCACTTATTGTGAATTTAGATAAACACTCTTGTTTTCAATGTCGGGAATGATCTTTAGATCGACATTTAATATAAAAAGCGCGGTAATTATAAAAAATAAAATTGATATCTATAAACAATTAATTGAATCTTTTAAACATATTTCTGCCTAGAGTAGAGTAACACTATATTTTTTTTATAAAATTGCAAGACATTGGAAATGAAGCTATAAAAATATATATTATACTTTTTTATACTAATCTTAAAAAAATGCATCTTAGCCTTTTAATATCAATACTTATAGAACAGTATAATTTTTATACTAAAAAATATTATAAACATATTTCGCGAAATCACAGTGAAAATGATAAAAAAACAAGCACAAAATAAATAAGCACATATTGCTTTAGAAACTAAGGACAACATATCAATAGTTCCAGACTCGAATTAACATTAAATTTATTGTTTTTTTTCTTATATTTATGGTTTTTTTTTTACTTAAATTGTAGACAACTTTTAGTTTTTTTTCTTTAAATATTTTCACTAACGTTTTATTCAAAATTGTAGCTAATAAAAAATTGTAAACATAAAAACGGTTATAAATCTGCAACGTGTATAGTATTATATAATTAGTATGTTTGTAAAATTATTTATATTATTGACCAAAACGTATTAAAAAAAATGAAAGTTAGGAATATTAGTTGAAAGTTTTTCCCGTAAGTAAATTCTGGATGAAATTAATCAATATGCACTTACATACTATAATACTTATTAATTTATTTGTCGTTTTGCTTAAGTCTTTAATTACGAATTCACATTGCTTTTGCAATTTTAATCAATATGCTAAAGTATAATTGTTAAATTAGCAAATTTAAAAAAATCTCATTTCTTGCGCCAAAATAAGCCATCAATCATCAACAGGCTGACAAGGTTGTAAATCTCTGCTTTCTTAAGCCGACTTGCAAATATAATATTCATGGCTTTTGAAATAATTCTAAATCATTGTACTAGTCATATTTCAAAAGTTTGTGACCTCTATCCCAAAACAATAATTATTTCGAAAGATACCATTTATTTATAGTGTCAGGTTTATTATCGTCAATTTACAATTACAATGGCTCAATTTGAATAAGGCTTTTAAATTGTAGTACAGCATAACTTTCATCTGTCCCGTCGCACAAAAGGCTTGATGTTTGCTCTCTCGGTTGTGCCTTTGTATGTAGCCCGATTTTGTAAAACAAGACAGGCGTTAGCTTATAAATTTTAACGAGCTTCAAAACCGCTGCTTCATAGAAAGCACAATAGTGTTCGTTTGACGTTATACTTTTGCGTGCAGAAACCACTCGAGTCATATTTATAAATATTTTTAAATGGGTTAAATATAGCTCTTTGGTACGTTAAATTGGTTTATGAAAGATAAAATTTTATTTCTACTTAAATAAATAATAATAATAATATTGTAATTGTAAGTCTAATAATAATAAGTACGTTTTAGAAAAAAAACAAGTGAATTATTATGATGATCGACTGATTCACAAAAATACAAAGTTGTATTAATATAGTTATATTTATTGTTGGTATAAACATAAAAATAAAGGAAAGCTTATATTTTTAGTGCTACTGCAGAAATACGACCATTATCTATTTTAGTAATTTAAACATTTAATTAAAAAATTAAAATATATAATTAATTTTTATTAGTAATAAAGTAAAATAGAAAAATATTAAAACTTACAAAAAAATAATTAATAAATAAAACGACATTTGGACAACGATTTATTTACTGAAAAAAAAATTGTAATAAAAAAAATTGACAAAGAAATTTTTTAGGCAAATAATAAGAAAATGGGTTATGAAAAGAATTCTTGGTAAAGCAATTTAATAAAAACAATTATTTTTTAATTGTATAAATATATATAATTTTTTTTACAAAATTGATTTTATATTTAAATAATATTTATGTTTGAGAAAAAAAATACGATTCCTGTAAATTCCTGGGATTTAAAAAGTATTGATAATCAGAATCTCTGCTGTGTATGGTTTGCGTCGAATGGTAAGGAAACATGATTTTTCAATGTTTGCTATTTTTTTATTGAATACATATAATATATATGTTATGTTGTATGTGTGTACTGCTTGTTTAGTTATAGTGCTAATCAAAATGTACAGTGCTTTCGAATTATATCCGATTTATTTGTGTTTTAACCGAGCCTTCAAAGTGTTACTTGAAAAGCCACCGCGACAATTGTGCAAACTGTGTGGGTTCGCAAAGGATCCTCTACGGATCCGTTTTGGTCCTTTTGCGTATTCCTCTGTCGGGCGTTTGTGGTCAAAGACAGGACCATAAACCGTTTCCTGTTTCCGAAAACCACTTTTTACCTTGATTTATTTTGTGGAATCCATAGAAGATGGAACGTCTGGGCAGTTAACAAAGAACCACCAGATTACAATAAATTGACTCGTTTAAAAAACAACTTCAAATATTGTAAAGGTATATTTTATAGTCAGGTAGAATATTAAATTTATTATAATAAAATTAATTACATAATTTATAAATTGGGATAGTCAATTTACACGTGATATACGATTAGATTTTGAATTTTCTAATGTGATTGATGAAAGATAATTTCATTAGATTATTAAATATTAAATGGTTTTCTACAGTTTTAATTGTTTAAAATACATTTTAAGGTCGAAATTGGTAGTGTTTACGTATAAAAATGTACCTATATATGAAACTTGAATGTTCTAAAAATTTTAAAATCAATCAGATGCTACTTTGCAGTTGGGAGCTAGTTTTTAATTGTAAAACATTTTTATACATACAAATTTGAGCCTGCTGTTGTGGTTTGAACCCAAGGACTCGGTTACCAGACTGAGAGCTGACGGACTACGCTATTTCGACCTTATTTTATTTTTGTATTCCTTTGAAGGATACTTAAGCCTGGACTCCGATGAGGAGAAAGCATGCTCCAGCATCCACTCGAAGATATCAACAGACCCCCCCGTCCACGGACAACATACCTACTGTCATGGGCGCTCACATTCTGAGAGCAACTCTTCCATACCAAGCACTACCGTAGCAGAGAGGGAACAACTTCTACTGAACACTCGCGGCCACGCTACCTACTAAACCTCTGATGACCTCCTACGAACATCACACCTGCGCCAGCTTTTCCACCACCGCTCGGAGAAAACTTATCGCTATTTATCGTCTGTCGCAACATATGTAAATAATGTAATAAAAATTCTAGCTAGATTCCACTACGCGTCTTATTGGGTATGAAGTCACACCCCTAGGGTTCATAAGCCTTGAATCTTTTTAGATATTTTTATGTAGTCATTTTTAATTTAGCAACGTCAAAATATTGCCAACGTCACACCGTTTTATTTTTTCATTTAATTTTATAATGCAGATGTAAGTTCAAATTTTGCAGTCTTACTAATATATATCGTTTATTGAAATTTGTTTCCATGTTCTTTTAACCCCTTTATCTGCGTAATTAAAACAACGTGTTGCAGCCGCTTTCCAATCTGATTGCAGCTATCTGCAGTGCAATAAGCAACTTAATTACCATCGCAGAGGAGAGGATTGCGTCCGGAGATGCGCTCTCGCATCGGTCCAGATGCGCAAACCGTGTTCGGCTCCAAGTTACGACGCTGCCTTGCTCCAGCCCCCGCCGCCCACCACCGGGCAAACAAAACTCTTTTTTAATTAAAACGAAAACCAAACAAAATGCGATAAAGGGCCTCGACTGGCTATATACAGTTTAACGAATTCGGTGCCTGCGAATGTTTATTGTTTGGCGTTCGCCCGGATTCGGCCCTGTTTACATAATATAAATATAAGAAAAAATGCCTTTTTTGTAAATTCTATAAATAAAATAAATATGCAACGATTATATACAGATAAAGGTATTTTTAATATTTATTCTGCTAAAATTTAGAGTATAACAAATTAATTAAAATATTCTTTAATCTCCACTTAAAATTGTATGTGTTTGTATTTTATATTTAAACTTAACCAATTTTGATTACATGCTGCTTTGAATATTTTGAAGGTAAGCTACATTTTATTACTTTAATGTAGTACATACAAAAAAAAAAAAAAATTAACAACAAATAATGAATTTAATAAATTTAAAAAAAATGTAGACGTAGATTAAAATAGACTCATGCATTTAAAATATTAAGTACAAACTCAAGCCCATGATTTATTATAATTAGTTATTGAGTAATAAAAATATGAAATGTTCTTACTCATTTTATATTTAAATTTTATAAGAGATTACTCATTCATTAAGTAGGTTTATCTATGTTTATTAAGTGCGAAATTATTAGGAGTAATTGTTAAAAACAATAAAGATATAAATTTAAATAGATTTTTAGAAATCAAAAGCTCCGCTAATTATTTATCAAACTTCGAAATAAATATCGACCAGGTTGCCAATTTGCGGCCAACGCAAAATCTCCCAGATTAGCCACTGATACCTTTTTGCGAAAGCTTTTCTTGACCTTCTTTGACTTGCGAATCCCGGGCTAATTTTCAGCTTTTAGGTCAGGAACGGCAAGCAACCGAGCAACGTCAGTCAGTATCTAAAACAATAATCCCGTCGAGGGTTTTCCAGCCCCGTGAAGTGGTTAATTTTAATCCTTCCGCGAGGGGCTTTTGAGGAAAAGTTTACTTGTCCGCGAAAAGCTATCGTAAGCCTCGTTATTTAAATATGGATGAATGCTTAAACGGGGATTTCGTCGGCAGGCATAAAAACAAGGGTTATCTTATTTCGCGGTGTATTATAGCGGAAGCGTTTCTTTAACATTAATACTCTGCTATGTAAATACACCAGGCCAAGATTTGCATCCGGATTTCACGCCTTTATAACACGAGAATGGAACGTAAGATTAGCAGATAAGAAGCTATATGGCTGAATACGTTTAATATAGTATAATTTAAACTTGAGGGGTTTTGCTTATAAATGTTTATCAATACAAATATTCGTTCATAATATAAAGCTGGTAAATAAATGCAGAAACTAAATAAAATGATGTTTGTAGTTTACATTTACACAATAATCTGGATAGAAAAAGTCTCTGTGTTTATTATATATAACGCATATGGAATGATTATTATTATGTAGGTAAATGTAGGTAAAACAACTGTGTTTTTTTTTCTCATTCAGATTTATTTTTAAGTGTTTACATAGATCAAAACAAGTTATTTTTTATATCTTTACAAACACAGTGATCGTATTTTTATATTAAACGTAAACAATACAGAAAGGCTGAGATCAATTATACTTTTAGTATTGAACCATAATATCATTGTCTTGTAATTACATACGATTAGTATGTTTGTAAAATTATTTATATTATAAATAAATTAAAAAAAATATTTTTTCATAGATGATCGGTGGACTCAGCAGTGTACTTCAGCAGCACTATTGACTTAAATTTCATCAAAAAGTGCAATCAAACTCAACATAAAAATTCAAAAAAACACGATAAGCTATTTACTTAATATTAACTTTATTTTTATTTTTACCGTACGTAGTTAAATGTTTCTAGTTAAAACGGCTGCACTGTTTTTCTAAAATCAAACAAGTTATTTTTATAAATTACTATGTTGATTTTATTTATATATAAAATAGGCACATTTAAATCATTTTTTTATTTGCATTTGCGTATTTCAAGTTCGTATTTTTTTTATTATATACTTTTATATCCCAGACAATAAACCATGATAAATCGTTTCATGGCATTTTGTATGAAAGGTGTTATATGATTTGTCTATATGTGTGGTCGCTCGTAATAGTTACGTGATGAATTGCCGCCGCATTTCTAGGCATTTATTTTTTAAGTGGAGTGTAGAAAAAAGTGAGGAAAATATGCCAGGAAGTATGCCGACGCTAATTTGCATGGTGTGTACTATTGGGAATGTTAAGAATGAAAAATTATTTAGATCGTATCTTCCTGAAGAAAAGTGGGCCTGAAATGAAAATAAAAATATAATGAAATAGGTATTTACCAATGAATTTATATAAATATTCCCAGCGTAAAAAAAACGGATTACAACATAATTGCTTCCTGCTGTATCTTAGATTGCCCTAATAGGATGCAAATCAAACTAATGAGGATAACATTGATCACAATATTGTTGTCGATATTGATTTTAACTGGAATTTGAATAGTTTAATGCTATTCTATTTGTCGCAACTTATGTATGCGTATTGCAACTGGTATGCCTTAATCAATGTTCGATTGTCTTACTTATTCAAGAAGCAATCAGAACTATATACATAAAGTATATGTACAATATATTAATACTATAATTATCATTGTTTGAAACAATATAGTAATATAATATATTTTATAAAATGTTCTACTGCAAATAATAAATTTAAAATCAAATTCCACACAGCTACTTGAAAAATAATTTTAATTTAGTGGGTACATATTTTCAATTAAATTGTAGACATTTTTTTAGAACAGCATATTTTGGTTTAAAATATAATAAGAATCCACACATTAAGTTTTTAAATTCTATGATTATAAGTAGATTACATCTCCAAGTTAGTATTCTTGATATGCTGCTGAGGAATATGTTCAGTGACGCACACTTACTTTTAAAACTATTGACAGAATATTTTTTTTATATTTAAATACAAATATGTTTATTATGCCTTGACAGCTTTCAATAATGTGTAATGATGGCCATTATACAAATATTCGATAAAATGTGAGCTAATTGTGATTGGGACAATTATATCGACTAGCATATTTTAAGGCGATGTTTGGTTATTTAATGGAGTACCGTAAGAATCTAAGTTGTGTGAATTTTATAAGAACATACCATCGCTAGGACAGTAAATAGCTCGCCATTATTAATATTGTAGTTAAGTTAGGTAATCGCATAGAAATATCGTGAATAAAAAATATCTTAAATTGCAACAGTAAGCAACAGCAAGAGATGAGGTTTTGGGAAACCCCAATTTTTTTTAAGGTTTATATATATTCGTGATATCCGTGATCATATAAGATGTTAAAGATATGTTTCACAAATCTATATAGAACATAAAAATCTAGCTTTTTTTAATATTAAATATTTTACTGTTACAACCATGTTAAAGTACTTTTGATTTGTTAGAGGTAAACTTTCAGAATTTATTAGCGCTTTTAAAAGATAAACTGATCCAATTTCTATCTTATTCTTACATTTTTACTTGAACAAAAATAAAATAATGTCCCTAAAACCTACGTCACACTTTATAGTATGTATGTTTATGTGTACGTGTCGTCTGTTCTATTACAATATTAATGAAAATCCCACTAGGGTCTCTAGTGCACGGCCCCGGCAACGTTCGAGGACATGCAAAATATTGAATTTCTAATTTGCATATTGACTGCGAATCCCGCGGGTCGTTTCGGGACCCTTAAGGTTTTTTGGGGCCGACACCCTTTTTCAGTCCATATCCATATCGCGGCCCCTCGGGCGCGGAGCCCGCAATAATGGGGCGCCCGGGGCACGCACCACGCTTTCCAAATGTAATTTTGATGTCGTTTTAATGTTTTCATTCGAAATTGAACGCACACACACGGCATGCACACGTTTTGCAACGAATCCAAATCAATTTAGTTTATATTAATATCCTGGGCGAGAATAATATGATGAATATAATAGCATGTTGCTCATGATGAATAAAAGCAAGGTGCACATTTTCGCTAGTGATACACTTATATATTTATATAAAACTAATAAATAAATAATATAATTATATACGTAATGATTTATGGAGTTTAGAGAGTAAAAGTGAATAGGAACTATGCCCATCATTCATCATTAAGAATAAATTAGACATAAGTGGGATCACACAAAGGCTCTCGTTACGACTAGAAAAAATAAATGGTTTCTCACAAATAATACGCAAAAATTCTCCAGTGCATTGAATGAATATTTCTCTGTTACTAATCGGTCATGAGAAACAATATATCACCGGAAGACAAGAAGCACCGTAGGGCCACATCATTCCCGTTGCACAATATATCAAGCAAATGTCACTTTCTAAAGGCGTATACTTATTTCGTTGTCTTAAGAAGCGAGTGCAATGAATGTAAAGGGTCAGCAAGTTTTGCAGTCCTGAATACATAAGACTGGTCGCCAAGGAGGACCAGGCAGACTCCGGCTGATACTTGAAGAGACTAGCAGACGCCCGTTGTTTTTTGCATCTCGAATTTACTGGAAAATATTTACCATAAATAAGGCTAAAGCACAGCAAAGATTTAGTTAAATTTAATAATATTGATTTACCATTCTAATTAAATTATTTATATGTATGTCAAATAATAAATATATACTATAATGTTATACAATCTCAAATAAAGTGTAAAAGTCAACAATGTACAATATACTACTTCCTTTGAACAACCATAAATGCGCTTCTCAAATATCCGCACGCAAAACAATCAAATAGACGTTTCCTCTTGTCACTACTCGTTCGCCGGTAAAACAATGATGTATTGTATACGTGATAGAGCGACATGTCGATACATGGCGGTTCGATGGCAGCCGCAGAACAATTTATCCACCGCCAACTGAATACAAATGATCCGCTCCTTCTTCCCAAGATCCGGAAAACGCCACCGATGAAATATTCAACTTATTCAAAGGGCGTAATTTGATTTGTAAATGGCCAAATGTGTAAGCACCAGTCATGTTTGGATGAATACTGTATTGGGTATATACCCACTCTTGTTATTCAGGGTGCGTTGACGAAATTTCAATGGGGTACACAAGAAAAATAAGCATAGACGTAACGAAACACAGGATGATCTACTAAAAAAATTATTGCCTTATAAATTTGCAATACATTCAACCAATTAACATAAAAATATAATGGTCCTTGAAATTAGGTACTCAGATAAATATTGTACTGACCTTTTTGATTCAGCATTTTATATACAGCGTATATTATATTAAGTCTTTGCACAAACTGCTCCAACTTTGTGGCAATTTAAGTCGTCTCTTATATTTATTTTATATGCTTATATTTATTTTATTTATTTTTTGTTGTATAATGTTTGTTATTTAGTAAGCTTATTTTATTTTTTAGTATTTTTAAGTGCCTGATAAAAAAATATTTTAAGTATCATAAAAGATAACTTTGTTGTCACTAAAAAAACATATTTCTTTATCGTAAATTTTTGTAATTTTTTGCCATTCTGTTTTTCAGAAAACTTTTCGCCTTCCAGCCACTCACTTCTTTCTTCTTGTACTTAGTGTTCAGTATTGACGAAAAAATAAACTGAGTGCTCAGACCTTAAATACAGATTTGAGTAGACGGGGTGATTTTGGGCAAATTTTGCTTTCTTATTTAATTTTAAAAGATTATTAAGACGTCATCTTTTCCCGATATTTAAAAATACGCAAAAGTCACTACTTTCTATAATAAGGATTAAAAATTTAAAGTGCATAAAGCACTATAAATGTATTATAATAATACAATTATACAATGTATTGATTATTTTTTGACCATTGTGAAACATTTGGGTGAACATTATTAAGTCACATTGCTTTTAATTTTTTGTAATTAAAAAAATATTTTTTTAGAAAAATTTCATAATGTTTTTTTAAAACGTCATTTTCAATCAAGTCAACACACATTCACGATGAAACTAAGATGCTAAAAATATTATCTAATGGCTAGAACCTTTCAAAATATAAAGTTTTTTATATATAATGTTTAGTTGTATATATTATATATTTAATCGAGACTACAAGACTTTTAAAATACTCTGATACTAATGTTTCTTAAAAATAGTTAATCTTAACATTATCTTTACAAAATTACTTTATATATACTAATTAAAAAGGATTTTTTTTATAAACAAAAAACGTAAGTGCAATGCTTATCGTTGTCTTTTACAGCTGATTTCTTCATAGGATGTACATATCTGAAAAAAAATACGAATATATATCTGTCGTACTAAATTGCGTATTTGATTATTAATTATAAATACATATTTTAAGTTTTATTTGCTTCAATTAGCCTCTTTAGTTGCGATAAAACTTTTTATTAAATGCAAAAATTATTGGTTTGGATTTCACTACCATATGTACCAATAATTTTCATATACTAAAAATCTGATACAATTAATCATATTTTAAAATACATGCATTGACCACTTTTAACTTGAAAATTAGTAAATGCTTTTTGTATGTAATGATTAATAATAAACTTATATTTATATGTAAATGTTTAATTATTTATAATACAATTTTCTCTAAATTAAAAATATTTTACAATCAATGCATTGCCTACATATAAAATATTTGTGAATGTTGTTTTACAAATAAATAATTTTAGAATCTATAATTAAACCAAAGTATTATATATATAGCGTAGAAATAATATTTATGTTAAAAGAGCAGCAAACGAATATTGTTACAAATCTTGAAACAAATATGTCGTTGAATTTTAACGTTACTGGTATTATATTTTTATTTCATGTACCACTCTGTATGTAATCATATATGTATATAAATATATATTGAATCTTAAGCGAAACTTTATTTGAACGATATTTATAAATACAGAAAAAATACAACATTACTGGATTAGAATGCTAAAATCTTGCATTCGTACTACGCAGTTATGTACATGAATTTAAATATAGGAGTAACGCTCATAAATATTTAATTTTTTGCGGTTTTGTATTATGTATTATATAAAAACGGTAAAAGTCTATAACAGTGTACCATTTGAGTTTAAAATATATTGCATAAGCTATATAATATAATAAATTTATTTTTAAGGGTACCTAATTAAGTTTTAATATTGCGCTTGAAATGAGATAAATAATTTATAAAAAAAGTTTTTTTGTAATTACTCCATTAAAAGATTTTAAATATTAGCTGATATGATCAATCAACCGTAATTAAAATATTAAACTAAAAGAATATTTTAATTATCAATCTAACACATATATTTTTAATTATTTTTAACGCTTCGATTGAAATTAGACAAAAAGTAATTGGACTCGTTAATAAATGATACGATGAATGCATAATTAACGGGTCGAATCCAATCAGTGCAGCTATTCACCTCTGACTTCCTGAATAGTGAATGCTTCGATAGATAAAATTTGCAAAGCATAGTATCCAAAAAATATAATTTTTATATATGTACGGGCAAAAAGTTAAAATATATATAGCAGTGCAATTTGTTAAAATCATAATACGATTATTTATCCTTAGTAAATTTTAAATTATTTCTTATATTTGTGAAAAAGAATATATTTTTTTTGGGAAGAAATAAAATAAAAATGAAACTTCTTTCAAAATGAAAGTTTAAAAAACTACCTTTTTCAGAATGTAGTGCTACTTTGCAGATTTAAAAAAAAAATTGATAATAAAGCGTGAAATTACTTACCAATAAGTCGCAATATAATTAAAGATCAAGTAATAAAATTCGAAAGATATATTTGTTTGCAAATACATAACGACTAAAATTATGCAGAAATGTATTCGATTACTATAGAATGGTTATGCACAATTAGCAGTTTTTGCTCGATATAAATCAGGTAATATAACATAAAAAGAGTTATTGAAACTTATGATGTTGAAAGCGAAGTGAACCGGTCTTATTATTTTTAAGGAATTGGATATTGCATTCAAAGAAATAGATATTGCCTAACAAAAAATTGTTGCTATAACAACAGACGGTGCATTCAATATGGTAGGAAAAAACTTTGATTTTAACCAGTATCTTAAGCATAATATTACAAATTCTCTGATTGAATTTCATTGTATAGTACACCAGCAAGTTCTATGTGCGAACAAGGTTAAAAAAATATTTTTCTATGTAATGTCAGTTGTAATAAAAATTCACTTTATGAACGCAAGAGGTCTTATTAAACGACAATATGCACAATTATTAAAGCATATTGAGTTCCAGAATTCAGGGACATTGACATACAACAATGTTTGATGGCTCAGTTGCGGTGAAGTTCTTAATCGGTTTGTCATTTTATTAGAAAAAATAAGGCTCTTTTTGAATGTCTCTCACCGTACGCGCCTGATAACTACTACAGTACAAAATTATGATAGTTATAGGAAGTGAAAACTTATGACATAAAATATACAAAAATATAAATGCATATTGTATAAATAAATTATATACAAATAAAATGTTTAAAAATATTTGGTTTTGCATATTTTTTTCTATTAACCAATATTAGTTTAAAGTTACCTCTAATTTGGATTCATCAGACCAAATAACTTTTGTTTAATCTTCAGATGTCCAATCACGGTGGTTTTGGGCCCACTCCTACCATCAAGTTTTATTTATTTCTAAAAAAAACAGTTTGTGTCAGTCTTTACAATCTCTAAGTCCGATATTGTTAAGTTACATAGACAAGACTGGACGATAAGACGCGCCATCCCATTGTAAAACTTAAATGAGCAAAAAAAAACGATGAATTCTTTTGCTTAAATTATGGCTAAAACTACCTGCTAAAATATTTCGGTCAGACTAACAACTTGTAAAAGGTTACACACCATTTTAAGGGGTGCCTCATTATTTAGGCAACGCACACTGGTCCCATATTGTAGGAAGGGTCGCAATTTTAATTGAATTAATAAAAAAAACTTAAATGGTAAAAAAAATTATCAAAAATAAATTTTCAATTTTCTTTAAAAAAAAATTAAAATGGTATTAACTGCTGCAGTGATCGTGCCTTAAAATCAAATAATTGACAAAAATGTATAAAAATGCATTTTTAAATTTGCATTTTGCTTTATTTTTAATCTAAAACATTTGTACTCTCTTTATTTTTTTTTTCTAAAATTTTTTTTACCGAAATTACAATTTTTTTTTATTTTTTATATGGCTACAATTTTGACACAAAATGATAAACAAATCTGGCTAATATATACATCTGAGAGATTTCCAAGGTCTATTTTTTGGCATCAAAATTATGCTGATATAATAAAAGTAACGGAAGCTATCGTGTCCTAAATTTTAAGTGAATTCCATATAAAAACCCATTATTTTTAGACAAAATGTGTTTTTACAAGGCATTCAGTTAGGTTGAGTTAGGCTATGTTAGGGTACGATAAATTGTACCCTAACATAGCGTAGCCTAACTTCAAAAGATTTTTGTTGAAAGGAAAATTTAAATTTATGTACACGTGTTCTTAATTTTAGATCTTCAGATACACAAGGAGGCGGACACCAAGGCGGTGCAACGAGTGCATGGTACCCTGGTTGTATATTATGAGGGGGTCAAATTCTTAAAAAAAAAATTTTTCATTTGTTATTAAAATTAAGATTTTGAACTGTTTTTATTTAGCACTATCTGGATATTTCAAGCAAACAATAAAATGTTTTAAAGTATAAAAAGTAACAATTAAAAAAAAATACAACTCAAAATAATAATTTTTATAAAAAATAATATATTTTTTTTAAGAATTTGTACTATCTGGATATGACACGAAAACAATAAAATGTTTTAAAGTATAAAAAATAACAATTAAAAAAAAGCAATTCAAAATAATATTTTTTATAAAAATTAAAATTTTTTTTTTAAAGAATTTGACCCCCTTATAATATCTAGCCTGGGTACCTTGCATTCATTGCAATACCCTGGTGTCCGCCTCCTTGTGTATCTGAAGATATAAAATTAAAATATAAAATTAAAAACACTTGTAAATAAATTTATATTTGAAGTTAGGCTATGTTAGGGTACGATTTATCGTACCCTAACATAGCCTAACTCAACCTAACTAAATTCCTTATAAAAACACATTTTGCCTGAAAATAATAGGTTTATATATTTAATTTACTTAAAATTAAAGACACGATAACTTTCGCTGTTTTTATTATATCAGTATAATTTTTTTGGCAAAAAATAGAACTTGTAAATATATCTGATATATATGTTAGCTAGCTATATTCATAATTTGGTTTCAAAATAGTGACTATTCAAAAAATAAAAAAAATCGTATATTTGGTAAAAAACATTTTAGAGAAAAAAGTTAAGAAAGTAAAAATGTTTTATAATAATAATTGAGCAAAATAAAATAAAAAAAAAATTTTTTTTTTACATTTTTGTCAATTATTTGTTGTTCAGATACGATCACTGCCGCAGTTTCAAACATTTAAAAAAATTTTAAGTCCACATTTAGGCGCTGACCTAAGCGGTTTGCTGTAAAGCAGTAAAAACACACAAACTTTAAATTAAGTTTTAGCTGCTCAATGTATCTCATATTCCTGGCATAATGACATTATACACTTTTATCGTCGCATAGGTCAAGCCCGTGTAAAATATTTATAAACACGGTGTAATAAATTGAACAAAACCCAAAACCATTTAGTTAGTCGGGCGTATCTAAGCTCTGATTTCGAAAGTATAATATATGAAATAATTGATTTTTGGATAATCACATTGTAAATATGAATTAAGTAAGAGCAACGAGTGGTATATACAAAACAAACAACGGGGAGCTCTACAGTCTCTTTGAAGAAAAGAGTCTTTATTAGAATTGAAAGACTCAAGAAAGGAAGTTAGAAATAAAATATGATTGTAACCGGTAAATGTTTAGTTTATATGCCGTTTAAAAACTAAGTAGCAAACCTAACCTAACTGGCTAACGGTTGACGATGCTCGATTTATATAAGTTAAAAAAATATGGAACATTGTACTTAATATGAATTCAATGACCGGTTAATAATAAGTTTAGTCGTTTATTAGCGAACCTAATCTATATAGAATCGCCTTCGGTGTCTTCTCTCCATACTGCAAATTTTTTAACAGCCTGACTTCACGGCTTTTACCCTCTTGAATTTTCATTAAATAAAAATAATATATACATGTTTTTATTGCTTTATGGCAAATCGCTTAGGTCAGCGCATCAGTGCTGTAATTAATATCAGACTGCGAATGAACTACTTTGGCATCAATTGCGCAAACCACTACATTTACCGGTTCTTGGACCCTACAAGTCCAACTTAGTGGGTTTGTAGGATTTGATTAGGTTTAAAAGTAGTTTAATAAGATAGTCCTTATTTTAACTACTTTTACCGGAATTATTTGTGGATTTTTAGTTTATATCTTGGTGTCTTCGTGAAATTTATCTCTTTTTTATTATGTATTTTACTTATTTGATTCAGAATATTTTTTAACGTATATTTTTATTTGAGGAGGTGCATTTAAAAATTGTAAATTTTATTGTCAATATTTTGATTATTTTTAAAACGGCTTTTATGGAAAATTATTTGAATGTAAGTTTTCGCCAATAACTTTAGCTTTTTTCTATCGTATATGACCCTTTTCCGCTAGTAAATCTGATTTTGGGAGAGAATGATTTAGGATTTTCTATTCTTTATGATACTTTCTCAAGCAAGTATTTTGTGGACTATATAACAGTAAAAGCTCCTAATATAATTTTTGCAATGTTTCGTTTTTTTCTAATGTGAATTATTTAATAGGGACTACGTAAATTATTATTATTTTCTAAGCCTTTTTTTTAAGGTTTTTGTTTTTAATATTTTTGAACAGTTTAGGTTTTTATAATTGATCCAAATATAAGACGCTCTTTAGATAGCATCATATATATTTATATTTTGGTAAATAAATTACAACTTATTGTTTTTTAATGAAATATATAAAACTATTTTTTTCTTTGTTTTTTTAACTTTGTAAAAAAACTTTATAAAAATGTTAAATAAAACTCTCAGACTTTTAGTTTTGTCGCGCATACAAATCGTAAATACATACGTAAGGCGACTTTTCACCAACAAGAAAACGATGTTTCTTGGAACTAAATTTTGAAACTCTCTTCAAAGTTGTTGTTACTATTGAACAATATCTGTTAGCTTTTTAAAAAACATATGCTGATCATACTTTTCTAAGAGGTTCAAAGTAACTTTTATTTAAAACCAACGCCAGACAGTGGTATGCAGTCCACTTTCCACTTTTCGTTATACCTTAAAATACGATCGAAAAATGGATGGCCTTAATAAATCTTTGTAACAGTTAAATTTTAATTTTCATTTAGTTTGTGCCGCATCCATTTGTCAAGAACTGTAAATAACGCGTAATGTTTGTGTCAACTCTTAAATTGTTGCATAGTTTTTAGTGTTACTATAAAGGACACCTGAAATCTACTTCATCTTCTATAAAATGTTTTAATTAGAACCACAAATAAATTCTGTGTTTCTTAACAGTATCTACAATTTAAACATTGTATTACGTGCAAGTTTTGCTGCTTTATCAATTTTTTTTAAATTAAAACAATAATTTATTTTAATTATTTTTATTAAAAATTTGGTGAAAGGAACCTACAAACTAAAAATAATTACTTTAAAATGATAACAAGTCATAATGTTTTAAATTTAAATAAATTATATTATTTTGATACACTGTGCGTGTTTTACTTTAATGTGTTTGTTTATATCATATAATACGCCTCTGCCTCTGTATCATATAAAATATTATTTTATAAATCTAATGCTGCTGATTCTATTTTTATATCTATGAAAACATTTCTAAATAAATATTTAAATTGGTTGTTTTTATAACTTTTTGTTATGAATGTAAGAATTAAATTGACTGCTCGCGATTTTTTAAATATTGAATAGGTTTTAGTACTCAAAATGTTCTTAGCTATCTCAGCTCTAATTTAATTTATTTTACTTGGAACTATGAAATTAAAAATACCAAGAAATGTGTACATGCGACATAAAGATGTTTATTCGAAAGCCACCAAGTTGTCTCGCATTTTCTTTAAAAGCCATTGGGCAAGCAATTGCCTTCCAAACCGACTCAAGGCAGGTCAACTGCGGCCCTGGATTTACGTGATCTGAATTTACGATTGTCTGACATCTTTCGCGGCAGCCGGTCCGTAATTGTGTTTGCCATCTTCGACAGTCGCCATAAAGTCGCAAATAATATTTTCAAAGACCATCGCATAAATTCACGAAGAGCACAAACAAACAAAAAAACACACTTACAATAATAACATTATTATATAAGGTCGTTTCATAAACTCTAGGTGTTTTTATAACATTGAAAAAGTCGTAAAAAAACTTTATATTATAAAATTGACATTTTTTATTGGATTCACTGCTATTTTTTATATTAGAAAGCTACCGGTCGTCAGAAGAATCTACTTAAAATGTAACACATAAGATGCCATAACATTTCAACTTACTTATTTAAACTCAGTGTTTAACTATCTCTCTATGTGCTACAGAAAGGAATTATTAGCACTATTTTTTTAGAGAAAAACATAGATAATTGTTAAAACCTTATATTTTTATTGCACTTTTTTAAAGTGTATTTAAGAAAATTAAGCTAACATTTTTCAGAATTTTACGCTACCTGAAATTTAGACGAACAGCTACAGCAATATTTAAATTTCTATTCATAATATATAATTCGCGGTTATATCAAAAGAGCTTCGAAAAATATATTGAATCCGTCAATATTAATAATTCATTCCGTTGAATTATTATAATTTATTTACGTCATACATATTGCGTTTGACTTTGATATTAAATTGTACAAAAAAAAATATAAAATCAGTCAGTTAAATACAAATATTGTAATAAACTAACGGGCTGCTAAAATAGCTCTTTTTATGAAATAAATGTTGGTGGAATAGTAAATAGAGTTCTTAAGATCAAATATAAGTTTTTTGATATGTTGCTACTTTACTTCTACATCAATTCGAAATAATATTAATATTGTATTCGTTAATTAATTAGTAAGAAGTTGCGTTTTTATTCGCTCTATTGAGCTTTATATAAGGTATTACGTAAAATGCTAATTTATATGCTTTCTTCATCGCCTTTCTCACCTTAAATATTAATGATTCGGTGTGAAAAAAAAAACATGAAAAAATACATTTTTTGTATTTTAAAATGTATCTGTTAATTTTGAATGCAAATATATTTTATAGCTTAACGAATTTATTAAAAAAATGTATAATCAAGTGCGTATTGCGGTGCTGTTCAATTCATTGTGTATTGATTATTCAATTGTAACAAAAAATAATAACTCTTGAGTTTTTTAGTTATCTAATATAAATTTAAAAACTCATTCAAAAGTAATTAGCGAGCCATTTTTTTTCCATTCATATTTGAACCAGTTTTAAACATAAAATAATTTATTTAATAAAACCAAATCCTTGTCCGGTAATATTAGACTGTTTTATATCTATCTTCGCCTTAATATTAAAATATATTTATTTCTGAATATCAATATTTTAGAAAGTATACGTTTTATAGCATTATAAAAATAAAATAATAATGTAGCTTTTTCATTAAAATGTATTACTTCATAAGCAGATTCAAAACTTGACTGTATATTTTTAAACAAAATTTTTGTTGAAAATTATTATTTTATCAAATTAACTACATTACGTCATTTTGGAAAATGCCATTTAGAATTAGCCTTGGATTAAAATATACATATATGTTTTACCAGATTTTAAGAATGGATTCTTTACTACTGAAAACACTGTAGAAAATAATTTATTTCTGATATTATTATCTTATACAAATTTTGGAATTTCTCAGTTAAATGTATATTTATATTCAAGGATCGTCGCTTATCTTATATTAGTCAGTTGGATGTCGCGTAGACTAAAATGATTTTATACAGTTGTATGTTGATCGTGTTAAAAATTCAAGGCATGACTTTGGTTTCGCGGTAAGCCCATATTATGAAAAAAATATTAAGAACTTAAAAATTTTCAATTGTGATATTTTTTTGTAAATATGGGTTTTTGGATCATGTTTCAAAATTTTTATTTTTAATTAGCTAAAACTTGTTATAAAAAAAAGATCTGTATATTGCTATAGATTTAAAGTGATTAGTAAACTATGTTGCAGTTTGATTCTTTTACTAAATACTAGATGCCATAAGCTCCAAAAAATTACATTATATTTCGACTGGCTTAGGAATTTAAATTTATTAATTTTTGAATTTATATTTATTAATTTTTGTTTTTTGTTATAACCTGACGAACAAAAGCCTTATGCGTTACAACAGGGTAAATCAGCACTATCCGAATATGGAAATCAGAGATAATATACCTATAAGTAAGTATTAAAAATAGTTGTAAACGACTCATTGGTAATATGGCTTACACTAGTCAAAAATAACAAATAGTGTTACAAACAAATTTTTTTTTAAAGCTTCGCAAGCTTATTATAAATTAAAATTATTAATATACAAAATATTTGCTTGTACTTCAAAGAAATATAACGTTTTTTTATTATAATTATTTAATACGCCGCATTTGTACCTGTGTCATGTTATTTACAAGACTTAATATTCTTAATATTTATGTTTACTTATTGTGTACTTTTATAAATTAATAAAATTACAACTGTAAATCTACTCTTTATGAATATTTTCTACCAAAAAATTTTAAACATATTTTTAATTAAAATACCTCACAATTATTATGGTCCACGGTGTAATTATCTGTCGTATAAAGAACGACAAAGTTCCACAGTGTGAAGCCTGTAGACAAAATTGGGGACCGAAATAGCGGCCTGGGTAATGAAATCGTATAAAAACGACGTTGAACTCTTTTAGTGAGATTTTTCCTTCAGACCCGCGCAGCTGATCCCAAATATTGAACCAAAAAAAGGTCAGTACCTACTAAAACAACCAGGGTATGTGAAAATATACTATTTATTGACATAAGCAAATGGGAAAATGCCTCTTGATCAATATGGCTTTTTATAAAAGATGGAGCTTCCATATAAACTCTTGACCTGAGAGCAATGCCTTAATGCTGGGGCGGGTATAATAAAAAAAAGTTTTTGTAAAAAAATTGTTTCGACGATATTTATTTATTTTTATATCGTTATCGTAAGTAATCTGAATTTGGTTTACTGTAATTATTAAGCATTATGTAATATATTGTTATAAAGCATATTGAAAATTTAACTTATATATAATATATACATCTATAAGAGATAAAAAATTAAAAAAATTATAGTGATTATCCCATATTTTTTTTATTATAAGCTAGCATTATATTACCTTTTATGACTATTTAGTCTATTAAAATATACTTTAATTACAATCAGATGTGAGCTTGATCATTAAAAAGGGTATAATATTGTATTTATCTTTTTATTTTAATAGAATATTTCCATCATTGTTATTTTTATGTGTCTGTATATATCTTTAAAACTCAGTATTAAAAATATATTAAAACACAGAATCTTAAAACGAGATTGAATATTGGAAATTTGTAATTCATCATCTCGTTAAAAATTAACAAACTTTGACTAATGGATTCCTAATCTTCAACGCTGCTGCTTAATATTTAATATCAAAAAGTATACGACTTTCGCATTAGTGCTATATATAAAATTCATTTAACAACCTTTTTTAATTTATTAAAAAGCACTTCTTTGTATATAACATATATATAAGATGCAAAATTAGAATAAAATGGAATTATATAAAATAAAATGCTCTTTTTCGAAAAATAAATAAAAGCTTTTCTATGCTCTTTATCTAACCCTTGTCTATGGTATAACAATAAAATACGTTTTATTCTTTTCATTTCATATTTTTCATCCAGTAATGGGTTGAAGTGTCATATTCAAAGACAAATTGTTCCTTGCGACCGTACTGTGTCATATTTATATAATGCACATGTTTTATAATAATTAAAAGAATTTTATAATTTAGATACAGCGAAAGTTAAACAATTATTTAATTAACACAAAGATATACAGCATAGCACAAAAATATATAAATATACATAATAACTCGAAGTATAATTTATAGACATTAATGAAAGCCAATCTAAAAACTTATCATTCTAAAATATCTAAATGCTGTATTTTATAACAGGGTTCGCAAACAATTTTTGTAGGTAATGATTATTTTCCTTAGTCGATTTTTAATAACATTTTATTTTTAAGTTTTGCGGTTTCTATAGCATATGTACCAGAATATTAGATTAACCGTAGTATATTTAATTTAATGATGGGTAATTGATTTTATTATACATATTTAAAATTGAAATTCTTGCTTGCTTAACTTCAAACAATAAAAAATCCTCATTCACCATTCAAACAAAGTCCATTATAAACTAATCTAAGCCACACGTATAAAAAATAATGTAAATTTATTAGTAAATTACACAGCATTAAAACACCACACGCCGACTATAATTTATCATCCTGTCACACATTATATTATAAAACTAACCAACAAAACACTTTTTAATTTCGCTAATAACCAAACACTACTAGCGTAATTACCCGAGACGCGCCAGACTATATTATTATGGCACACCCTTATTTCGGAAACGCGGGCCAAATCTGTGAATCGCTGCCGACAAATCGAATAAAACGCATTACGCACATACACACATACACATATGTATGTATGTAATTTATTTGATTTGCCAGCCGGCGCGCGAAATCGGGAAATAAAGGGAATTTTGGGAAGGGACAAGGAGGAGACATATGATTCATTGAGATAACGCGAATCGTATTTTATATATAATAATATATCGTATGAACAAAAAAATATTTCTTGGATATCCAAAGGATGTCCCGTAGATATAGGAACACTTTCGTTGAACCGAAATAGGATACACCGTGTGCAGTATACATTTAGATTTACTTTACTGCGAGTCATCCTGTATAAAAAAGATATTCGATGCTCTCTTTAATTTATTTTATAGTTTTGCGCCGTACATTCTGACCCATTGGCATTCAGGACGACCGTTCGCATTTGACCCGGGGACCCCCAGAATCGATTTGTTAGGACCCCTGAGACAATTTATTGCGATACACTGATGGTCGATGTTGATTGAAAGTAATTTACTTTCAAATCGCCTTGCGTCTTTGAATTTTTTCTATGTCATTATGCCTAACACGTAACAAAAATGGTACACAGGTATTTTTAATACCATTAGTAGTATCTATATACTTAAAGGCATTCTTTTTTTAATTGAATATTGTGCTTTATACATTTGTATAGACAAATATAAGCCGCAGATGCACCACTTAAATTTTAAAGTATTATTTATTTATTTTAAAAGTTTATCTCATAGCTCATAATTATTTGATACAAACTCTTAGATGCGTTGTATTCTTACATATATTTTCGATTCCCTTATTTATTTTATTACTATACTGATTTTAAAGTATATTTATTATACTTTTAATACAATCGTGAATCTGCATTAAAAGCCGATTTAAAAAGCAGCAATAAATTATAAATAGTTCTCGTATTTACCATATGCCTTAGTCTTCCAAACAAATTTGGTTACAGTTTAATAAAGGTGTTGTTAAAAATTGAATATAATTTCTATATATTTACATAAAAACGCAATATTATCAGCCTCACATAAATTTACATTATTTATATTCAAATTTAAGTTAGTAATAATAACTTTACTATTGCGTTAATTTTAATTTATACTTCACCAACCTAATCTTATATCATAAAATAATTATATAATATCAGTACCATATAAATTTAATCTGAATAAGTAGCAGCTTAATTATTTTTACTATGTAAATCATATTGTATTATTTAGTATGAAGTTTAAAAACTTTCGGTTAGTTGTTAAAACCAAGTTGTATGTATGCTGGTTAAGGTCAAGTAAGAAAGTAAACGGCTAACATAACCAAGCTGCTGAAGTTGAACTTGAGAATAGCCATAGAGTTTCTGAGCTTGCAGCCAAAGAACCCAAGCGTCAAGAACAAGCGTTGCATGTCAAAAATGGCTGATAAGTAAGATTAATTTTTTAGTAATTTATTATAAGATATTAAGTAAGTTGTTAAAACCAAGTTATATGATAAAAAAAATGCAATAAAGCGGAATAACTGCCCAAGGGAACGGCAACATCATATTCCAATACCTAATAATTTTTTAAAGGAGAAGCCTATCAGGTAAATAGTGTATCACAAAATAATAAATATGAAATTAAATATTACAGAATGTTCAACAAAAATATTTTATAAAATATTTTTATATAAACATGGTTTATACTTTTTCTTAATTTGAAAAAAAGTTTTTATTAATATAAAAATTAAGAATTTTTTGCCTTGCCGTAATGTTAATCCAACACCTGACCATAACATCATAACTGTTGCAACTTCTTTACCTTTCAACTGGGTGGAAAAAAATTATTATTAATTAAGAGAGCATGTACAGATAACTTTTTAAGTATTTAATATTCTCGCAAAAATATTTTAACTTGTATTACTGGAAAATAAAAATGTAATATGCTGTAATATTTATTCCTAAGAATGTTAAAACATCAACTAAGTGAAGATAACATTGAAAAAACTCTTACTGATGCTAATGATGATGAAATAGGTCTACCTCGTACATGTTCGCAACAAAAGATTTATTGAATATTTATGTCTATTATTAAAAATATTTTTTAATAAAAAAATATTAAAACCACCTTTAGAAAAACTTTTGTAATTGGTTTTTTATAAAAAAACCAATTACAAAAGTTTTAAAAAATTATAAATTTTTGGTCTTTTTAAATACTTATTATTATTATCTATTTACTGAACTGAAAAATAAAATTAATATTATTTCTAAAGCTGTAATAAGTAAATTTCCTAGTTAATGGTTTATATTGCTTTAACTTATTATTATTTTAAAAATATTTGTGTACACGTAAATAATAATTATATCTAAAAATAAAAGTGCCATGATTTTTTTCATTAAGAAACTGATTATAATTAAATTTATAATTATAGATTTTTCTAATTAAGGTAGATTTTCAGTTGAACTTTATTTTAAAATTAATTAAAATACGTTTTTGACTGACTGCTGAATATAGAATTATTTTACTTTCTTACTTTTTAAAAAGTTTTATTTTGACCTTGAATTAAAAAAGAATATTCTCTTTCGCACAACATTTTAATGTGAAATTTAGGGCATTTAATATAGCTGTTGTATGGTAATTTCAGATTACTAATACCCAAATAACGTTAAGGTCAAGTAAGAAAGTAAACGGATAATCTATATATAGTATTGATAATCTGCAACTATCAGAGAATTTAAAATAGGTCTAAGAGTTGAAACTAAATTACTTTTTATTAGATCAAAATTAAAACCACTAATACATAGACAAAGAAAATTTAATTCAAAATACATGTGTAAGTGTTTATTATGTATTGGATAATTATTTAAAACTCTATTTTAGAGTATTTCGAATATTTATAAACTGTAATATTTTAAAATTACACACCTGGAATTGTTTTATATACTCTTGATGATAAAATAATGATCTATTTATTTTTAAATTTGTTTATAATCAAGTCCATTATATTGGGCAACGTAACTTAAATCCATCCCATTTATATAAAAGTTTTTTTTATAAATGTATTGTGTGTTGTTTGTCTGTGTTGTTGTATTGTAAACCTAATGCTTTATAACGGAGTAAATCTGTACTAACTAGGTAAGTCAATAAGACATAATAAATATCTTTGAGTAAGTATTAACCACCAGGTTGTTGTAGTATGTGTATTATGGGAAGCAGTTACTATCTATATAAATAATAACTAATTATTATTGGTTATATATTTAAGTTATTTTAATTGATAAAAAATAAATATCACTTTGCAGCTTTATTCATAATTTATAACTAATAATATGTACGTCAATAATAATTAGATAGAGTACATAGTTTTTAATATAAAATATATTTATAATATATCGCCAATCGTAGCAAATTACTGTAGTACAAACATTAACTAAATTTAGTCCGCATTGTCACATTAATTATTTAACTATGAATGACATGAAGAGTGTCGTTGAAGTAGCATGAATAATTTAAGCGAAAAGCTCTGATTAACGAGCGTGTTGACGCAGCTTTTGAATCAGACAAACAAAAAGATGTATTAAAGTGTAAATAAAAGATGCTTTTTTATTATTTATTTATGCCTTACGATTCGCAAATAACGCCATCGGAATATGCAATAATACACTATACATAATACATAGCTCAATTCATTACAACAAAGAAACTACACGAATACATTATATGTTTATTTTTTTTTGTATCCGAACCATTAGGCATGTTGAATGTGAAATTTTACGGCTCATAATAAACTTGCGGTAGAATTATCATTAAAACGGGAAATAATGTTTTGTGTGGACTAATTTACAAGAATAATATATAGGCATATTTTTAAGCGTAAAAAATTAATGAAAAGCTCCCACAATAATAAATTTGAGCCTATTTTTTCACGCTTCGGAACCTAATCACTTTCGTGACTATGTAGTTTTTCGGATAAATGCGAAATATCTATTTATCCCTTCCGTACTTTTTCCCTTTTCAAATTGCGGGGGGAGAAACCGGCAGGTGGTCCAGTTCCAATTGTTTTTTTACACCTTTTCTCATCGCAAATGGGAAAAAAGGAAATAAAAGCAAGATATATAATAAATACGTATATGTATATACTACATTCAAATACATAAATACATAGATTTCATTATGCTATAATCGATTTTAATTTTAATTTTATATACAGCTAAATTAAAATATGCTATTGTTTAATTTTAATATAAAATTTTAATGATTCTAGTACTATATTTACATTATTTCCTTTATGATGTGTATACAGTAAGGCAGCGGTTTCCAACCTGGGAGGCGCGCCTCCCAGGGGAGGCGCGGACTATTGCCAGGGGAGGCGCCAACATTTTTTAATGAATTATTTTTTATACCATAATATCTACAAATTAATAAAACTTGATATATTAACGTAACAGTGAAAATTCAGTGCATGAATGTTAATTTTTTTACATTTACATATATTTAATTCGTATTAAAAAAAATATCTGGAGCGGAGAAATTTAAAAATGGCGCGTTTGCAAACGCTCTGTTTCGGTAATACACAAAACGACCGCTAGTTGCATAAAACAATAACCTCACATTTAAATGTCACTCGTGTCAACTGAAGCGTGTCGGCAGGGCGTGATATTGTTTTTTTTAATTGTTTCTGACGTGATTTCTTCTTGAAAATAATCGTTAGTATATTTTAAACTTCATTTTTTTTTATTTAAACTATCATTGATTTTAATTTATATCAATAAAATATTTTTTAGACGAATGGATAAATTTTTGAGTGGTTACAAGAGAAAAGTCAACAATAATGAAGATACTGATGCTGATACTAGTGGGAATAAAATCAAAAATGTACAAGGAAGTAAAGCTCCCAAGAAAAGACAATACAGTTCATCCTATTTATCATTAGGATTCACTAGTGTCATTATAGATGGCTTGGAAAAACCAATGTGTTTGTTGTGTTCGAAAGTTTTGGCTTCAGATAGTATGAGACCAGTCAAATTAAAACGGCACCATGAAACTCTACATTCTGAATACGTTGATAAGTCCATAGAATATTTTGAAAGAAAATTGGATGAGCTTAATAATCAAAAGCAAACGTTCAAAAATATTCTTTCTGTATCACCAAATGCATTATTGGCTTCGTACCATGTCTCTTACCGAATCGCAAAATGTAAGAAATCACATACAATAGGAGAAACTCTAATTTTACCAGCAGCTATTGATATGGTTCGAATAATGTTCGGCGAATCATATGCAAAACAGTTGCAATCAATGATATATCTGAAGATATTTGCGATCAATTAGTTTCTCGGCTGCGTACTTCGAAATTCGCCATACAAGTAGATGAGGCAACTGATATAGCTAAAGATGCCCATTTAATTGCATATGTTCGATATGTTGTGGAAAATAATATATTAGAATATATATTATTTTGCATACCCATTCCTGGAAAGACCACATCCATTGAAATTTTTAATATAATGGACAGTTTTTTTAAAGAAAACGACATAACGTGGAGTAATTGTATTGGACTGTGTACTGACGGAGCTCACTCAATGTCCGGACACAAAGCAGGTCTTCAAGCATTAGTTAAAAAGAAAGCACCACATGCTATCTGGACGCACTGTATGCTTCACAGAGCAGCTCTAGTGTCAAAAAATATGAGCGAGGAACTTAACAACATTTTTACAAAAATTATAAAAATTATAAACTACATTAAGAACAGTCCTTTGAGATCTAGGCTGTTTGCAAAGTTGTGTGTAGATATGGAAGCTAATTATACCTCACTTCTGTATTATTGTGAAGTTCGCTGGCTATCTCGTGCAAAAGCGATTCAAAGGGTATTTGAACTCAAAGAAGAAATAACAGCCTTTCTCGAAGAAAATCACCACGAAGAGGCACATTTGTGGACGAACGATAATTTCCTTGTTAAACTTGCCTATTTAGTTGAAATTTTTGGAAAATTAAGCAGTTTGAATAAATCAATGCAGGGATCACAAATGCATCAACTTGTTCAAAAAGACAAAGTAAAAGCTTTCATTAAAAAGTTAAAGTTATGGAAGTCAAATTTACAAAAGAATGAGTTGGACATGTTTTCACTGTCAAAAGATTTCTGGGCCACAGCCAATATTGAAACAAGCAAGAATCTTTTTATTGAACACTTGGATGGTCTAGTGCTGCATTTTTCAAATTATTTTAAACACCTTGATTTCTCAAAGTTTTTGTGGGTACAGAATCCATTTATCGACGATGAAAACGACAAATTTGGGCTAACAACCATTGAAAAGGAAAAACTTATAGAATTATCATGCGATAGCCTACTAAAACAAAAGTTTCAAAATGAAACCTTAATTCAATTTTGGATGAATCTTAAAGGAGAGTATGAATCTTTGTATTGCAAAGCAACGCAAGTGCTTCTACCGTTTGTAACGTCGTATTTATGCGAAACGGGCTTTTCGGCACTGGCTGCAATGAAAACTAAATATCGCAACAGGTTAGTAGTCGAAAAAGAGATACGAGTGGCACTCTCCACATTGCCCCCAAGATTTGATAAGCTTTGTGCTAATAAACAACAACAACCGTCGCATTAAATTTTTATGCGATAGATGTAGTTGGTTTAATTGCTTAAAAAAACTTATATATAAAAATAAATATACACGTATGTGTATGTTATAACTAAACCTTGTTATTATTCTGTTAATTGTGGTTTTCAGTTTATTTTTGTAATAAAATTTTTATTATTTAAAACGTGTCTATATTATTTAATCTATTAAAAAAATAAAAGGTAAGGGAGGCGCGGAAAAAAATTTTTTTTTTGGGGAGGCGTAGTAACAAAAAGGTTGGAAACCGCTGCAGTAAGGAATAAATAAATACAATTTTTACGTGTATTTTAATTAATTATCAAATATTAAAATTTTTTTCAAGCAGTAAAAATAGACATCATTATTTTATATTTACTAGAAAAATAATGAGTGCAAATAACCTTTTACTTGTAATACAAATAATTGTCGTTATTAAAACACAGTAAAAATTTAAAGCACATCTGCAAAATATAATTAAAGTATTATTTACATATGTAGCTACTGAGAATAATATTTATGCGGCATTACAAATAAAATATATTAAATTAAAAAACATATTTATATTAAATTTTCAATGCTGTCTGGATCATATAATAAAATTAATGTTATTACACAATACAAAACTGCTTTCATTGACGGCAGCGAGTCGGTGTAAAGATTTAAGAGGCGTTTTTTTCAATACTATTGTTTTCCCTCGATACTCGACGTTTAACGGTTGTCTTTGTGGGATTTGAATTGTTAATACAGATGGGAATATAATTCATAATAATGGCTTTCATACCAAAACAATGCGTATTTATCAAAGATGCATATTTAAATTAATAGACAGTTATATTACTTTAGGTCATATAAAACACTATACAATTTAACGGTTGGTTAGAAAGTCAAATATATCTATGTATAAAATTTCTTTGTACTTGCAAATAAGCAAGCACTGATAAAATGCTACTTACAAAAACGGATTCTTCTCAATATTTTAGGTTGTTAAAAATTCGTATATATATGTAGTTACGATTATTTGGAGATTCATTAAATTTTTCTACCATTGTTATGTGAAATCACTGTGATCCCTAAAGATATGTTAGAAATCACTAGGTATATTTAAACTTTTTATCAATATCAAAAAAAAATAATATAAACGTTTCACTACAGATATTTTTAAGTAGCAGAAATAAATAAAAAATAGTGATTTATTATTAAAAAATACAAACATGTTCTGACTAATATTTATTTAATGAGAAATTCCTAATATACCAGTATATAAATATAAAATTACAATTATATACTATATCTTTATCCTTCTCTTACATGTTTTTTTTGCATATGTTTTTAAGTAAGCTGCTGTATATTGTGATGTTATGAAGTGAAAGGAAATGCTACAGAATAAAATATTGTTTGTTGTTTTGGGCATAGGAGTGAATTTACTTCAACGTCTTGAACAAATCACCTGAGCCTTCGTTGAAAAATACAAAATGCCCACGGCAATAAAACACAAACGAACGAAGAACAACCGGCTCGATTCTGCGTTCTGGAATTCGCTGATTTATACCCACGTCAAAATAAGTTAAAGCTCACGTATTTTCTACTTGTCGACCGTTTTGTGTTTCATGCCCAACCTGATATAAAGAAGGTGTGAGGGCGGTTCTAAATCCGAACACAGGACCGGCGACAAATTTTCCTTTTTCGAAGACAAAACTGTGACCCCTGTCTTATTGCTATGACATACACTCTTCCTTTTTGTCTCCTTTCCCTAAGCGAACCGTTTTTAACTTTTGACCTGACTCTTTTAAATAATAAACGATTGGGTTTATTTTTAAATTTTAATATAATGTGATAATAATTTACATATTTAAATTTATATATTTAATGATTTGATTTTATGAACTTTTATAAGAAAATCTGTACGTAATTTAAATTAGTAGCAGTTCATATAAATTAAATAATAAATATTGTATAGTATTTCCAAGCAGTATTTTTCACGTATACAACTTTTTTTTTTAATTACCTTTTCAGATTTGTCCGACAATCTTATTCTCATGGGTTATCTAAAATGACAGCGGTTAACTGCGGTTGACCTCTACAGCTACGCCTTAGGTTAATAATATAATTTGCAGATAATAAAATTATTATAATAAATTATGCGCTGCCCGGTAATTGGATCTAAATTCACTTACTAACTGAATATAAACGGAAAGCTTTATCGTAGAGCCACTAGCCAATCATTAATGCAAAGCGTTAAAAGCTTCGTTTGGAGTCTATTGCACCGGACGATGCCCAGCGGAAGCTCATACAACGCACGGGAAGTCAGTTTTTTTACGGAGACAATTTTTCGGCGATCCGAGCAGCGCATTTAAAAAAGTTTTTCATGCGACTTTTATTAGGTTCCGCTTTTTGGCACACCGCCGGATGCCGGCCCGGAAAATAAACTGCGAAATCAACCGGGGCGATGATATGAAAAAAAGAGGGCACCCGCTGCGCGGACCCTCGCCGCTGAAAGAACTCGAGGGGATGACTTTGAAAATAAAAAAAATATATTATATGTCCTAAACGAGATGGTGCTCTGTAAAAGTGTTTTTTGAGGGAGTTGTATGGGGATTCAAATACGGGGTTGTGAAATATTATTCCTTGAATTTAAAGAGTGAGTGTATTTGTAGATTTGAAAATAAATATGAATATTTAATAGATAAATGAGGGCTAACATTTATTTTAATTTTAAATATAAAAATTGTTATTAATATTTTTAGATTAGAAATAATAAATATAAAACTTACTTTAGGTAATCCAGCGAAATAACAAATAATTTATTGATTAAATTTAAATATTAATTTTAATATATTACTAATAAAATGTTTATCTCGTTTTATATAAAATAAACTTAAAATTGAATAAATGGAAGTAATATTTAAAGACCGTATGATATGAAACAATTTTTCAGAATATATCTCTTCGATAATGTATTAAAAAATTATACATATCTTTTCTATTTTTTTTCGTTTTATCTATTTTTTTCATAAACGTGTATCAATATTTTTGTTTTCACATTTGCCATTTATGGTATTGTAGGCCCAAACATAATTTTAATAATTATTGCTGTATATGTCCAATGAAAATTCTGTAAATATATTTTAGGATCATGCATTGTATACACATGGGATTAAAAATTATTTTTTACAGCCAAAACTGTACAAAAATAGATGACACTCATTAATTTTGCTAATTTTCAGTAGCTCATTTCTGTACATAAATACAACTCTACTATTCTGTATCGAAGCATAATAAACGACGTAAAGTTCATAAATAAATGATTTATTAAATTTTCTTTGACAGCATCACGTACTGATAATTCTAGTCTGAGATTAGCACCATGAAAAAATATAATGGAAGGAAGAATCTAAATCCTTCTAAATTTCTCACTATACTTTTACACTCTATCATCACAGCAGTGCCATCGCACACCAGAAAAAAGTGTTTTTTTTTTGCTATCACAGCTAATAAATTTTAATGCAGAAACCAATTTTTTTATTGTAGGTATAGTAGTCGGTTCAGTTACATGTTGTTTAGCTTTGCTTCAGATTAAGAAAAATCAACTGGTGGTGATGAATGTTATGTCATTGTGTTGTTAATAATTATCTAACGTTTTTATAAGCAGGATGTGAACCAAACGTCATTCCAATTTATTCTATACAAAAAACGCACTAGATTTACAAATTTAATTAATAAATTTTAGTACTATTTAATAATTACGCAATTTATATAGAATATCCGTTTTATTATATATACGTTTATGTAAAATGCTTGCTACATTAAATATTTTATTATTTATTGTAATTAAAAATAATATTATATTCATGTAATTATTGCATACTTTTACCAATTTGTTATTTATTTTCTAAACCCCATCTCTAAATTATAATGTTTCCGTCAGTTTTGCTTTGCTTGGAATTATTCATTTCCATTTTTTCGAGCATGAATTTATCAAAATTTTTCGTCGCTTCGTAATTGAAAATTCTGTCACCTCAAATCTGTCAAGATATTCTCCAATTTTACATCCTACGCAGCTTCTTTCGAATTCGTTGAAAAAACATTTTGACTACTATGGTTCGAACGATTGTTTTATCTTAAATTTATTACTAATACAACGTTTTATTAGTATCCTACAATTTTAGTTTCTTGTTCCACAAAAACAATATTATGATAATATTAACTATCTGTATAAATAACCCTTAAAGTATTTTATCAAAAATAAAAAAATAAAAATGAAGTCATAAAACACAAAAATTAATCGATAAGCTAGAACATTACTTCACTGTGTTTTCGCGTGTACACACAAGGTTATATATGCATGTATGTACATAGTAAGTAACATTGGATTAACATGAGATCGTAAAAGTAACTATGCCTGATCCATTTTACGACAGCCGTTCGTTCGTATTTAATGCTTTCCCGTCGGAATTAAGTTTGTTTTACCTCTATAAACGAACGAAACATTAATTTAAAATTGTTAGTTAATATTGCTGAGCCAACTGACCAACAAACCTGTTCATCGAAAGATGATTTAAGCTAACATAATTTTAAAGACAAATAATTAATAAGTATACAGTTGAATAAATATATACATATATGCTGATACATAAAATTGTAAGTATGTGTTTTTTCGTGCAATTCAGAACATTAAAGACAACAGAATTATTATTTTAACTATAAGACTTTTCTCACGATTTTTATGACAAATTCTTAATTAACTACTATCTGAAAATTTTGTTATATAATCATCATAAAAATATACGTTGACACTTTACTGTCAACTGCACGCTTTAAATAACATTTAAAACGTTCTTTCAAATAGCAAATTTTGCTTATATTATAAAATGAAATAAAATTTAAATAGTTTCCCGAAACTCTCGCCCTCAATTATCCATTGAAAAATCCTCCACAGTCCCACGATGATTTATATTGTTGGCTACCGAAATTTTAGGAGTGTATTAAGTTCGTAATTGCTTAACGCATTTTTAACGAATATTAACGACAGCGGCGCTTTTCCTTAATTGGGATTAATTCTTGTCTTAAATCACAAAAACCGGAATAGTATGAAAAGTGGAAATTAATTTGAATGAAGTTATATCCGGCAAAAAATATAAACTAGTTGGGCGTAAAAATATTTTGCGAATTTTTAATGACATCAGCATACGTTTTGAGTTTTAAAAACGAATTAATTCTAGGACCATTAAAAGGTATAGTTAATAGTTAAAAGTTTGTGTAATTTTAGTTTAAGCACTAAAATACTATAAAATGATAATTAGTCTTTACTTTAAGTGATGTAGTTAAATTATTTAATATGAAACTCTTAATATGATAATTTATTATTTGTTATAATTAACAAATGTTAACTTTCTAATAAAGACAAATTTAGAAAAAAAAATAATAATTAGGGTCATATTTTTTATAAAAATTTTTCATAGAAAAATTATTATAAAATACATTAATTTATTTGTCAAATACTAAAAAATATTTTTAAGCAAATGACTTTTTAAGCAAAATATGTATATATATTATCAATTTTTATGCAATCAATTATATCTTGCAAGTATTAGATTATGTTATATAATTAAATTATGACTTTTCTATTTAGAACATTTTGTAGTAACAAAAAAGCAATGATTGAAATAAATAGTGTGTGATATAAGAATAGTCATAGATAACTCTATTATAGAAATTGTTGATAATATCAAATATTTAAGAATAATTTTAGATACAAAATATTGAATTTTCAGGAACATTGTAATTACATAATAAATATGTATAATATCCAGACTGAAAAATATGGTAAGTATAAACAAAAAGAAATAATTTACAATAGTATCATTTTGTCCCATTTTACTTATTGTGCGACATAGATTTAATACTAGAAATAGAGACTATAGAAAGATAGTTTAGCTATAAGAAAACGAGAACTGCTAGGAGAATTTTATACGGAGGTATATAAATATTCCTAAGACAATCTGAAAAAATAAAACTGTAACACGTTACCTAAATGGAATAAAAAAAACACCTATGTGCATTAACCCGCCGTTGGTCGCGCGAGTATTGCATACGCCGTTGGTCGCGCCTGAGCGAATAGCCGCCTCTCAGTTCTTTATGTTTTTAAGTTTAAATATCGAATATTTATTATTTTTTTTATTTTTGGTATATTTTAGTGTTGTATATATAAAATTAATTAATTCTTTAAAACTTTTATTTACATAACGAAAGAAGAAAAATAGAATAATAAATATTTTAAAAGTAAAATATAATTTTTTTAGATATATGTTTAAAACTTCAAAAATAACATGAAAAAATATATATTATTTTTGATCTTGATTACTTGAATACTTAGTTATGCAATCTGGACATAATGCCGATGAATGTTCTTTACATATTGGGTTATAGCACATGTGGCATTTTATGGTGATTTTGCGATTTTTTTCCTAGGGAAAAAATTACATTTTGGACGATTCTATTCACTTGGTTTTGGGTGATGAATTATCGTAGTGTCAGGTTTCTTTCCTAAATACTGCTATCTTTTTATTTGCAAACTTTGCGATAAATTTGTTTAATTTGTTTAAATTATCTAAAGGATCGAAAAAAAATTTCAAAATAGTTTTTTTTATACTATGTATCAATAGAGTTAAATAAAATAAATTTAGAAAATAAATTAAAAACATAATAATAACAACAAAAAAGTAAATAATAATAAAAAGAAACTACCAAAAAATAAAATTTCCAGCACGAATCTAACCCACGTAAATAACGTTCTCTCTCGATCCTTGATATAACACAAGTAATACGCAAAACCAAATGTATATCGAATTAGTAAACACGTGTTTGAGCCTGCAATATTGAAGAAAACATAATTCTTGAAAAGTAGAGGGACCCGCAAGTTAATATGTTTCATACAAAAAAAACGGCATCATAAAAACCGATAGGGTGAGCGCTGCGCCGCCGTGCGACCAACGGCGGGTTAAGAAATAAATTATTATATCAAGTATTTTTTTATTTTCTGTTTATGTTATATAGTATATGTATGTTTAGTTGAAATTTGTTTGATGTAAAAATTAGCTATTATGTTAGATAAATTATTAAAATAAATTATTAAATAATGTACGTAACGTCTTACGATGAATAGTCTGTAAAATCTTAACAAATAATAATTCAATTGATTCCAACATCGTTATTATCGATATATCTTTACCTTTACCTTTCAAACAAGTTGATTTTTCTTTTCATTTGCTTGAAATAGTTATAAGAATGACCTCTTAATTATTTGTGCAGGTGGTTGAATACCCCACAATAACAAAAATAAATCATTTGCTCTTCTCAATATATAGTATATGAAATTTTCTGTTAAAATTGGATTAATTAACATGTTTGTGTTACTAATTATTAAAATCATATAGTTTTTACTGTATCAAATAAATTACAAAATTTTATCTTAAAATCATTCATCAGCTCTTCATCGCAAGCTTTTTACGATGGAATTGTGTTTTATGTATATTTTTATTACATAGGCTTACAATGACCATCTCCGGCAATTAAACCCACCGTACATAAATCACGTAAAATTACAATTATATGTACTCATAAACAATTTTTTATTACGTGAACTTTATTGCTCAGTGGTCGAGATTTAAATAAAAAGATAACTCGAGTAATAATACACTTTCAAAATACTCTTGTAAGTTAGTAAATAATTTTAAATTTGTTTTAAAAATATATAAATATTTGTATTTAAAAATATTTTTTTTTTCAAAAACAAATTTAAAATTACCTAAATCATTTACAAATGAATTCAATTTTGTAACCCAAAATTATTCATTCGACTTCCGTCGTATTGTAACAAGCTCGTACAAATCGTTCCGATCGAGGGTCTAGAATGAAATTAATCGACTATTTATACACACGGAGAACACCCACTTTACAAACGTTGAACGAATTCCATTTCGTGGATTTGTATACACCCTCCCCTCCCCTCTCAACTCCGCCTCTATCCATTCAACCATATATGACAATGAGAAAATCGACTAAATTTAACCCCTCTCCTACTTTGCCACTTTTTTAAGCGGAAAGGGTAACTGGCTCCATTCTATTGGTATGTTTTGACTCTTACATGAATAATAGATACGTTCCTGGAATTATTTTCGCCGTTTTCGACGTAGAAGATTTTTTGTTTATTTATTTTTTCTTCAATTTTGCAAAAATCGAATTTGGACACATTTGTGTTGTGTTGCGCCGTCTGAAAGTTTTGTAGATATGTACATAAATGAAGTAGAGCACGGGGGCCGATATCTAAACTTTTATATTGTTTCAAAGGGATTTTTCTCGTTTTGAAAGGCATAGGAGATAGAAGGCTGTATCGCCATGTGTCCGTGATGGATATCCTGAGAAACGTATAAAAATAATACTAACATCACATTCGAATGCATTCAATATATATCTAAATAGGCGATTGAGTTCTGTGTTTGCAAAATAAAAGACAAAAAATATTTAATAAAAATGTCCAACTTAGCAACGACAATTAAAATATTACTTAAAGTATACAAAAGCATTAATGGTAATTTTTCATTGGGCACGTGTCGAATGATATGTATTACACGGATAGAAAACAACGAATTTTCAATAGTGTGGCAAGGTAACAAGATACGATAGGACTTATAATATAGTAATTCCGATTTATTATCAAAACTACAATCCGAGCGTGAGTAAAAATAGAGTTGAGTCCACTGTCTTAGCCATGTTAACCTAAAGAAGTCTCACAGAGTGCCTTTGATAAAGACTTGCATTTTCCAGTTTTCCAACACCTTAAACCATCGACAGAGATAACAACTCCACAAAAGGTCTCTCCCGCAGCCGGGACATTGCCCATAGCAAATCACCTTCACAAAAAAAAAATAGGCTATAGTTTCGTAGAGAGGTCGCTATTTAAATACGCAAAAATTCAGCCCCTAAATATCTAAAAATTTTAATTACTATACTCAATTTTAATAAAATCAAACAGACAGTCTTTCTCTCTTTTTATGCTTAAGAATAAGCAAAAGAAGTCTTTTATTCTATTTTTTAACGGCTACGATGCTAATAAATTTAATAAATTCATTAATGTTTGCGCGCTGATGCTCGACGCTGGCATATAAGAGATGAAGCAATTTATCAAAAATTCAAAAGTCCAATTATCTTAGAAATTGCAAGATTAGTATTCCATTGAACTGAAAAAGAAAACACGGGATTAAATAGGCGCTAGATTGACAGATTTGTTCAACGATTGAAATGTAAGTCGATTCAAGAGGCTTATATTTGATTGAATGGTGCTTATTTAATTATTAAAAAAAATATTATAACATAAAATATTGTTATTTATAGAAATATCAATACCATTATAAATAACTGATTTATCTGTGGCAATGTATTATGGATTTATTGTATATGTGTATATATTATATAATCAAACATAAATTACGGGCACAAAAAACTTTTCATTGTACCCATTCGCGAGGTCGAAAACTTGATAAACCATTGTTGGTAATTTATTTACGTGTAACACTGATCGTTCCGTGGAATAAACACAACGCAGGCAATGTCACCTGTCAAAACTTTGGTAATTTCATAAGAAATCCTCGCTACATTACTGTAATCGAAATAATAACTTTTCACGGAAGCGTTCCGCAGGCAACCTTGGTTTTTTGGGCTCTGATTTATATTAGTTTCCGGGTCTCGCTTTTATTTACCCCTTTATATGAATGACATTCATATATAGATACATATAATAAATCATCCGATAAATTGACATAGTGCCGGCTCAGCCATCTTTGAAATATTTAGTTTGCGACTTAACTTTCAGGTCAACAAATTGACTGAGTGCCCTTCTGGTGATTACCCTTAATCAACCTTTCTAAAAGCTTACCCTTAATGTGCTTAAGGACGCCGAGCTTATCCTCGACGGACGAATTTGTTTTTGCGGCCTTTGTATGTACCATTTTTTAGCTTTCGTTTGTTATTCTTTTACTTTTAGTGAATCATTGTTTGTTACAAAGTTTTTACTGTACTTCACAACATACCGTTTAACTTTAATCTGTGATTCTAATAGTGAAGAGTGGTTCAAGAGAGCTTTAAGTGCTTTCCTTGTTTTATATATTGACAGAGACTTTTTTATCACATGTTTTTAAATATACTGATATTAACTTTAGAAACTACGTTAGCAACATATTTAATAATAAACTTAGCTTATTAAAGCAAATAAGGTTAAGTCCGTTTAACTTTGGTATACAGGAGACATGATGCTTTAGTACCTTTGTTTATTCGAGAGTTAACTCATTGTAAACTAATAACTGACTTTTCATCTCCACAAGATTAAAACTTGAATATAAATTTAAAATATGTGATGTTTTCAAATTTGTTTTTAAATTGAAAAAAAATACAGAATTTTCTTTACAAATAATTTAATTTTAAGCGTTAATAGTATTTTGTTGAAAAACATAATAATTGTATTTATATTAAATAAGATAATAAAAATCTCAATGTTTTTAATGTAACATATGAGGCAATATGAAATATTATTCACATATTGATAATTAACGTTTTGATATAAAAAGCACAGTATGATAAAATATTCCCTAAACAGGACACAAAAATATGTTAATTATTCGTATCAAATTTATTATTGAAACGTTTGTTAACGATTCATTAGGTTTTTGTAGAAAGTTATATAAATAAACATGTTTTTTAAGAATTTAAGTACATTACGCTTCACCTATGTTTTTTCCCTTAATCACGCTTATGGTTCAGCATATAATAATATGTAAGACAACTTCGTTGATTTATTTATTTACATAACTTGTATTCAAAGAAGCAGTAAAATCAAAAGAGGTTGTTACATAAATTAGTCTAATAGCAATCACCCAAAAACAAGGCACTTTGAAAAATCTGGTGTTTTAATAAAAATAATGTTGTTTTAAACCGCGTCTTAACTGCTTCCATAATGGCAGCAACCCCATCGGATTATCAGCGAATGTATTCTGGGAAGCAAAGGCCATATTATCACACTGTGACCCCTCGTCGTTTGTTTTTTCATGGACAAAGTTAAGTTAACGCTGGTGTCGTAAAGTTTTCCCTAATATTGCCCTTTGTGTATATATTCATGCTTTCGAAGCGGGCCACGACACTTTTTCAGGTGAGATTTTTTCCATACCGTAAAAAATATCGCGGATTTTACAAAAAGAGTCAAGATGAAACGTTTATGGTGATGAAATAATAAAAAATATATATATACATACATACATAAGTTATAGATCAATAAAAATGTGAGTGCTTTTATTAAACATTAATATATATTTAACGATAAAAAAGAAAATTGGTTTTCTTGTTAAAATAGTTAATCACGAAAAAGGGACTTTCTAAGTTAAAGATACATTATCATTTCTTGAGAAATAAGAATTCTCATTTTCAATTTTTAATTTTCTCTACAATTCTCGAAATTTTTTTATAAATATAAAAGTGTATGTAATATGTAGTATGTGGTATTGTAAATAATATTGTATATATTTATATAAATATAATGGACCCAAATGGAGCATAACAGATTTTAAAAAAATCTTAGCTTTGAATAAATGGCATACGATTAATTTAATTTGTTAAAATTCAAAGTGATTAAAATATAACAATCATTATTTAACTTTTACCTTTACTAAAATGAACTAAATGAATTAAACCATCAAAACCACATATAAAATAAAACACAAATATTTAAAATTATATATACTTGATATATTAATACATTAATAGTTTTGCAATCTGTCTACCTAAGACTACAACAACAGACTTCTCACGAATATATTAATTTAACTTTTATATATATATATATATATATATATATATATATATATATATATATATATATATATATATATATATATATATATATATATATATATATATATATATATATATATATATATATATATATATATATATAGTATACAATAGTTAAACCAATTTATATTAATACACTTATGTTGATTTATTATAAAGCATACAAAACATTTTAAATTTATAATAAAAATACGCGGTCGCTAATATTTGCCACAGTGATACCTTTAGTAATTTAGATAATAAATCATTATAATTGACCATTAAAAGGTTGAATTTTTGATATAATTACTACTGAAACGTCGAGTTTGTGCATTACTCTAAATAATAAAAAAAAATTTTTATGGCGAGTAAGAAAAATATTTATTTTTCGTTCAAAATATGTATAAAGAGGTAATAATCTAATGTAATCTACGGTTAATTGTAAAATAACCTAATTTTAAACTATTTATAACAAAATATATATATAAATGTTAATAGGTCTTTGATTCATATTATTAAATTTATATATATATATATATATATATATATATATATATATATATATATATATATATATATATATATATATATATATATATATACAGCCCGTCCAAGATATGAACGACCATCGTCATAGTACTGGTGAGAGAATTTAATAGGGTGACCATGTGAAATTACAAGTGCAATTAATTTTTACTTTTTTAATTTTATTTGTTGAGGAAAATGTAAAATAACACTTGCTTACTTATTTTGCTTATTTGTATACATATTTAACTCAAAAACATGACAGCACTCACCAAAATATTATTTAAGACGTATACCGATGGCGGCAACTTTGGCGCAAAATAATAAAGGCGAGCGAAAATGGCCCGATTTTATGACCCCGTCATAAAATCACTTAAGGGACAATTTTTTACAAAAAATACGGTTAACCATCGGGTGCGGGTATAAGCGCAGAGACATCTAAAACATAATTTATGGGTTGTACGGAACAGAATGTAAATATTTAATAATATATGTAAACAAAGAACAATAACATCGCGAACGTGTTTGAGCGCGAAACATTATAGTTTTTAATGCAATTTCCAACGCATGGTCACCCTACTTTAAAAACATCCCTGATTCAGTATTGGTAACGTTCTCATATCGGTGTAAAAAAATTCGTGGAAAACTGTAGATGTGTGCATGAATGCGTACACGCACCCTTATTTACAATACAATGACGATGGTCGTTAACATCTTGGACAGACTATATATATATATATATATATATATATATATATATATATATATATATATATATATATATATATATATATATATATATATATATATATATATATATATATATATATATATATATATATATATATATATATATGTATATAAAATACCGAAAAATTATTATTTATTATTATTGTATATAAAAATACATTAGGCTTTTTTATATTTGCTGTATAAACTTATTTATTTATATTTTCTTGCTTAAATAATTATTTGCTTAATAAAAAATATTTTCATAAATGTTGTATGAAAGGTAAGCACCATAATAGAGTACTCTATTTTATTTATTTGCGCACTCTTAATGGAACTTTTATCTAGAGGCTAAGAAAAAAATGCACTTTCTTTCTCTCCTCGTCCTGGATGCGCCTTTGCAGCTTCCGTGTCTATATACGTTATATTCCAACAACAAAAACCCTCTAGATTAATTTATTTTTATTTTTTTCATATTAAATGAAATCTCGATATACTATCGCCAGGGGAGAGCAATCTGGGGCGCATATATCATTTTAAAGTCTTGGTTGCAATTTTTCATAAAATTCGCGGCGGGGGACCTCAGACTTCATTACTGGCCCATAGTGTCGTCGTAGCTCAACCTGCACGGATGTTCGGATGATTAATGTTTTCTTCCACTCAACCGAGCAATGTTCAACGAGTTTAGCGTTTTCGACTCGAATCACCGCATTAAATATCACAAAAGCGCTTTCGAAATGCGCGAGCTCTTGAGAGTGTAGATTAACCCGATACATACACATGCAGTGGTGTTATTCTAAGTAAATGCGGTATTGTAGCTTCGTGTTTTATTTTAAAAAAAATGAAAAGTAAGCAACAAAGTGAAGGGATAACCTTGAAAATAGCTATTAATAATTGAGGAACTTTGTATAAGAAAAGCGTATGTTTCTCATAACCAAATAATTCATCGGTCATTATTAAATGGTGTTAGATACCAAAACATATTTATTATAAATTATACTAAAGAAAAGTTTTTGAAATAGCGTATCAATACGCTATTTTATATTATTAGAAAGTGCAATTTCTATATATTAGAAGGTGCAAATTCAATATATTTTTTATACATGTAAGAAAATGTAAACCATTATATATCCATGTCATAAAAAACGGTCTTCGCAATAAAAAAATTAAGTTTATAATTATATGTGTAATTACTTATACATAGATTTAATATTTTGTAAATATATCAATAACATTTGGCGTATTTTATATCTTAAAATACTAGGTGTTGTTTCGGAGGTCATGGTTCAGTGTTTTCTCTTTGCTTGGTTCAAGTGGCGCAGCATCTGGGCCAGCTCGATGTCAGCGCAGTCTCTGGAGGCTACTATTTCTAGGTATGCTATGACCGTCAAAAGGGTAAAGCCATTAAAACGGATTGTCTTAAATTAAGGAAATACGAATGGAATTTTGGTGTGATGTTGCATTTTGAAAAACCTACTAAGTGAATTGCATAAAAATAACGACTAATTTTTTTATGACCTGACCTGAATTGCTTGTGGAAAGACCTTTACAGGTTTGACACCTGTCTGTCCTGAATTATATTTAATTATATTTTTTAATAAAGTATATTACCTTCATTTATTAAATAAAATTCTATTACGTTAAGCGCTGTGTTTAAATAAATATCAGCATTCGATGCATCCAAGCTGAAATTGATTAATTAAAATTGCATTCAAAGCGTGCATCGGATCTTCACTTTGAGTAGTTAAATCTTGATATATTACTTTCAACAGGCACATCCGTAACCATCCCCCGGACGACTCTTCTATACACACAGAGGGTGAGTTGGCTGAAGCAGCCGCACACAGCGCAGTCTGGTGAAAAAAGGTCATTTATTTTTTCAGACCCCCCTATCTTTCTTCCTTTCCGACCCTCCCAGCCTCCGGCCAAGAGGTGGATAATAAGGGAAACAATGAGATGAACGTTTTTCCACTTGGCCTTTAATAGTTTTTACGGCGGCAGACGCTAGGCTACAGTCAATTAGAAGACACTGAGAAGCTCCTTGGTCCAGTGGTCGCATGCCACTTTAATCTGCGGCCACGATCGTTATATGGCCATTCTGATAATGGAGGCCGCACTAAATGTCTCGGCCATTTTATACGAGTGCGCTCCGATTTGAGAACATAAAGATGTTAATACGCACTATATCACCATCCGGTATTGATTTTGCCATTTGTTTTATTCTTCGACGCCGTTTACTGGGTGGAGTTAATGAATTCGATATGGACGTCTTGCCCAGACATTAAATTATAGTCAAGGATCGGAATACTATTAAATTTACACTTAATATGCCATATACCTTTATAATAATTGATTTACTTAACTCATGGTTCGTTAATGCAATATAGTCTTGAATGTTACAATAATCAAATCTGTATCCACTTCTATTGATTAGGTTTATAAATTATATATCAAATAAAAAATATTTTTTTAAATAAAAAATATTATTACCTTTTTATTCCTACAAAGCTTAACTCAAACCCGTCGTTAGTATATAAGACAAAGAGAAACGGCAAACAGCAGTGCCGGGTTTGTCAATTGAACTACTTTTCTATTAACAATTGGAGGGAACATATTATTTATATAAAAGCCAGTTCGATTTATGATGAAGCGTTTTAACCGTTTAAGAAAAAAAACTTCATTAATATGAAACACCGTGGGAAACCTTTTAACAGCTCAAGGTATGCTATATAAATTTAAAAGGATCAAAATATTCCATCACCTTAAAAAGGAATAACCCACTTATCCTCAAAACTATCGTTTCTAACTTACTTTAGCGGCCAACATTAATTCGTTTAGAAAAAATCTGACTATTAATTGGTTGTCCTACCAAAAGAGAGGCGGACAAAACAAATATTTACTAAGAAGAGGGTTATCAATATAAATATTTCTCCATCTTACTTGGACATCAACTGAAACATCAGACCAGTGAAAATCACCGCTTCTCTCTTTGCATCCACTAATCAAGATTGACGTTTGAAATCCAGAACGAACCTACTTTAGAGACGCCTGTAGCCTACGGATGCACCCACATTAAAACATGTCACAATCGTTGCGCAACTAATTAAATTACAACTATCTTTATCTCAACAAAAATAAATCCTTTGACTAGTAGGGCAGAAAAGTAGCGTTGAGCAAGTAACCATTTCGACAATAATGTTATGAATAGGCACAATATGTGGTAAAATGTAATTGTAAAGTTAAAGCAAGATTCATGGTGAAGACCTGAGTAAAAATCAATCTTTACCACTGGTGAGCTTAATCAATAGTGTAAAAAGAGGTTTAGAATTTATTTTTATACAATGATTTTTAAAGTAAAAAAAGCGGCAGAAATAAAGATACATTTCATAGTAAATCTTAAAATAAAATGTTGCTGTATATTTATTTTTACGAAATAAATATACAGTAATGTATATATGTACATACATACATATGTACCTTTCTAAGTATATGTGAGCTGTACCAGTGATCAGGCATAGACATCGTTTTAGTGTTCTGGTGAACCATCAGAGGGTAATAATAATTGCCAGTTATGGTTTAATAATAGGTCCTAGCCATTATGAGAGTTCATAAGCCTCCTTTGCCAACGAAGAGTTGGTTCATTCGTAGATATGCCCCAGGCTTTAAATTGATAGTGACATTTGCGGAAAAGGAAGGCACACTCATACATAAGTAAAGCTTTATCCTCTTTGTGCCCTAAACTGTATCCGTGCTTATATGTCAAAGTTTGAATTTACGATTAAAGGCCATGCTCTTCTTTTCCTCTTCCGCACCATTCCAGCCAATTACAATTTGAATTAATGATCTAACTTTACTTTTTCATTATCATAACTCAGATATCTATGCTGAATGAACTTTGGTCTGAGTTTCCGAGGTGCGGGGCGAAGGGTCGCAAAAATTTGCATAAATCTCTATGCTGATATTATATGCAATAATACTTATTAAAATCGCGTTAAAAGCAAATATTTAACTATATATAAATACTAACTTATTTTTTTAAAATAGTCTTATAATTTCTTATTATAATTAAAAATGCCATAAAAGGATCAGAAAAATCGTTCATAATATGCAATACTTCTTGCAAAATCTACTTAAAATGCTAGAATCTTAACAATGTAGTCGCACTCTGTATTAATATGCTAGAATATGTCTTAGCATATAAGAATATGTATCGATTACATGAACTCACCTTTTAATGAACCATCCAATTTTCATTGTGTGCGAAAAAATAGTTTTTTTTCATAAATTATTATTTTTATTTTTTAAAAAAAAAATAAGATAAGGAACCGCCTATCTCTCAAGTAGTACCTTTTTGCAATTTTTTTCATCATCCTCTCTACTCTCCATTGTTTTCGACCGCAGCCGAACGACACTTTTTCCTTATTGCGAATTATCTTAATCAGATAAAGAGTGGAACGTGGACGCGGAGCGGCGTTAGGCATCCATCAGGATGAAGATTGGCCGCGAAAGGGGTTGAAGCTGTAGGTGGGTGGCAGGGGTTCCCATCGGCGGGCCGCGGTCGTTTGTCATTTGTCTTCTTACGGCCAGACGTGGCGCTATCTGCCGCCGCCACCTCCGACATTACCACTCCGCCACCCACCGCCGCCCACCCGTTATAACCGCCCGGGGCGTTATCCCCGCCCACCGGTGATCCCATCAGTCGTTTGTTCTATTCCTTAGCGCCGTTTACGCTGCTACCGCTGGCCCGTTAATGCGTTCGTTGAAAATATCAAATATCGCTTTTCGGATACTCGACGACGCTCTTACTCTCAGCATTCCGCCTCGTTTTGAGAAAATCCGAATGAAATATATTTAAGGTTGTGAGATTCTTGTACATGTAAGAAATGATTGTTATTTTTTCGTGATATTACAAAAATATAAATTAAATTAAATCATTACTACTTCATATGAAGAAAAGCACTTGGTGAGGTGAAACCACTCGGGTGTTCTATGTTATGTGTAAGCAATAATATATATTTAATTCTGCGATTTGTTCTTAATATAATTTTAATAAATAATGAGATCGAAAATACAGAGCGACTGAATTTTTAATAGAGATATATCACCTCGCATATTGTGAACATGAAATACGACCTGTCTCTATTACCACTAAGTATGTCCTGATTGAATCAAATGGTTGAAAAATAACTTTTTTTTAATGTTTTTTAATTGTTTTTTTTAATGACTACAATATTTAAATATATAGTCTGTTTATTTTAATAGTATTATATTCAATACTTTTCTTTTTAATTTTTTTCACAGAATTTATGACTTTTAATTGACAAAAAATACAACAACTAAATAAATACAATTTAGTATTCTAGTCACAAGTTCACATGAAACTAAATTGAATAAAATAAAAACACTAATGTAAAATAAATCAGACAAAGAGATCAAACCTTAAAATTAATTTTCAAAGCAAAGATTAGCTTTTATAAGTGTATATTTCTGTCAATTGCCGTGAGTGCCTGGGTTGGCCGAGCAGTGCGCCGAGTACCAAAGACTCCTCGCCGAGTACCAAAGAGGGCCGCTAATTCTACTTTTGTGCATATTGCACGACATTTCCAGCTGCCCTTCAGATTCTTGTCAGTGCAATTCCGCTCGACTTAGTAGAGCAGTGAGAGCGCTGTCGTCTTCCATATGCGTAAGGACGCAGCCCGTCAGCGGGGTGGGGCTCATTACAATCCCTCTTTGAACTTCGACCTTTCCGGGCAAGAAAGAATTATGAGTAGAGTTACTTCAGGCTGGATGTCTTAGAACAGGGTGTAATAACTAGTCACTTGTTTCCAAAAGTCATGCACAGAATGGAGTAAGTATATAAAGATATATTTCGACTATCGCGGCTTATAACCCGTAGCAATCCGTCGTAGGACGCTAATCATATAATGCTATTAAATAACGCATGCCTCGATTTTTGCAGTGGCATCAAATAGACCTGCTGACCTTTGAAAAAAAATGTCACTGAATTTATGATTCTTTGTGAGGCGTACGGAGCGCGACTAGCCATATACGCTAAATGAACACATCGAAAGAATTTCATCTTTGAAAATGTGGTTAATCATAATTATTTAAACATTTACATTAACGTGATATTTGTATTGCATATGTGCTGCCGATTGGTAGTGGGCAGAAAATCAATTGTATAAAAATATTTTTTTATTTTTTATCGTAACCTGGTTTTTATATTATCATTATGTTAGTGCAGATAACCCTTAATAATTAAATTAAATATAAGATTTTTTTTTCAAGCAATTAAACTTTATTAAAAGACACGTCCAGAAAAAGTTTGTGCATTCGGTTGGAAAATATTACCTTACTTTCTACATTCTCCTAATATATTTTCAACAAACTATCATCTTTTTTTAGCGCTAGTCACATGAGAAAAAGACAATTTAAAAATATAGATAAGTTATATTCAAACAAGCTTTCGTGAAAAAATGTATATGATTTATTTAAATTCAAAATTATATCTAGCATATATAGTAGAGTCTCCAATTCGAGTAATCGAGTACTCGATACTCAAGTATTTTTGTCTATTTTTCAAGTACTTGATAATCGAGTATTTTAAAAATTACTCGATTAATACTTGAAATTAAATTTTTTTTTAATATTTCAGAAACAAAAACAACTTTAACTCGGTCCGGTAAAGGTTAACGTCTTGCTTTTATTTGGCGTTTATGCCCGAAGTTCCGAGCTAGAGCGGTTACTATCAGGTATAATTTTTTCATAGTTCCATAGTTGCATAGTTCCGGTCGTCGGCTATGTTAGTGGGTACGACGGAGAAATTTATTTTGTGCTTTCTGTTCGACAGTCCCGACTTATCTAATTTATGGCAATGAACAATATGAAATATCAACAAAAACAATTTTTAGGTTTTATGACTATGCAGTTGTAGCGTAAAGTGTTGTCAATTGTTTATACTGATCCCTCAGCTTAAAATATAAATCAAAACAATTGTGTGTTTTAAAGGCATTTAAAGTAAAGTCAGTTCTTTGCGAACCGTTTAGCTCTAGAGTGAAAGGGATTCACCCAAATACATCTTCGAAGGATATAGATTTAAATTCTTCGCATTAATCAGAAGGAGTAGAATATTGTATATTGTTGAGAAAAAAAATCTATTCAAGAAGAATTACAAAATGCTATTTTGTCAATAGTCGAAGGAAATAAGAGAAAAGCAGAGAAGGGAATGAAAGAAGAGAACATAAAAAGAGAGTTCAAAAAATTTTATATCTATAAAAAGCGAACAGATATAAATTAGAAGCCTTATCCAACGCGTTAATGACAATAAGACCAACATCAACAGCAACGGAAAGGGTTTTTTCCATAACGGGAATAATAAAACCAAAGGTTAGCAGTAATATTAAGTTCGAGACACTTTTTGCATTATTGTTTTTAAAAAGTATGTTCGTGAAGTTAAAATAATTGTAAAAATTAACATACTAAGTATTTTATTTATTTATTTATATGTGCACGAATTTGAATAATAGCTATTTTGGTACATTTGGTAAGTACTCGAAAGTACTCGAGTACTCGAGTATTTTAAAATTTTAATATTCGATACTCGAGTAGTTGATGGTTCGAGTAATTGGAGACTCTAATATATAGTGCAAATTTTGGATGAATAACTTTGGCTAAATAAGTGCATTATTTCTTAATAAAAAATATAATTATTACATCACTAAATATAATTTAAAAAAATAAAGCCTTAAAGTTAATTAAATATGCTACATGTATCGTCAAAAAATACATAATTATTTTTGATACGAATTGAGAAAAAAATAATAACAATAGTACTCGTCCTAATTTCCTAATCTCATAAAATACTCTACTTTGTGAGGCTCATAATAAAGTCAGAGTCCTCCCCTGGGGCCTGTAGTGACAAAAGGGGTGCTCCGTCCAGGCGATTATCCCGCAGGAAAAATAACGAATTATGTGGGCAGCTTTTTCATGCTAATGACCGCGTAATGATATTCCGAAAGTTGTGCGTGCGAGAGCGGGAGAGATCCTCCTTTGTACCGTAGCACCGCGATTGAAAAGGCCCGGGTAATTGTACGGGCTATGGCTAATTTTCACCTCGAGCAGCGGTGTTATTTCGACCATAATCATTAGCGAATATCTCTTGGCGCGCACGAGGGGTGGCGGTATTGTGTGACCCAAAGTGTAAACACGAAAGCTGTAAAAGAATTATTATTACAACGGCATAATTATGCTTGCATCCGTACGTAGTACGTGAACAAGGGGGGTTGGTAAATTGTAAGACTACTTTTATATTTAGTTATTACAACCAGGGTATATTTTATCACTCTGTAATAAAAATAAAAATTCACCGTCCGATTGATATTCTGAAAGTAATAATATAAAAAAATATTTTTAAATTTATTTAGATCAACAGTGACAGATGACTACATCATAAAATACATAAATTCGCATCATTTTTTATAACATCATTGCTACAGATAAAACCGTTAACTATGCAGGTAAGCAGCAGTTTCATCTTTGACACAAATTAAATGGATTACAACCTTTTTAAACAACCAGTTATAAAATACAATTTTTTTAGTCTTGAGTCTTTATTTTTGAACTAACTAACTATAGTTATACATACATTTAACTATATCGCTTTGTTTATATTCACTTGGCAAATTTAAATCTAAGGTCTCTTGGTAGCCATTGAAATTAAAAGGAAAATAATAAACTTTTTTAAATAGGTTTTAATAAAATAAATTATTTTTGCTACTGTACTCTGACAAAGCACTGATTCGTTCCAATGCCCTCACTTCGGCCGTCATTCGTATCAACAAAGGTTTTCCCAGTAATCCCCTAGCCCAGGGGCGATAGGTACCAGCTGGGGGAAGTTTTTCGCAAAATTCGGCGGTCGTAATTACGACGGTAACCGGAGATGCAAATCTACATAATTTCACAGTGATTGGACGTCTGACAAAAGAACCCAAAAAAACGATGCTATGCCTTCGAGGGTTAATGTACTGAGATTGGGCAAATGATCGAATTCACCGGAGCCTCTGAAACTCGATAGATTACCCGTAGTTGTGGGCAAATAAGACCGAGAGCACTTTCTTTCAAGAGTGGAAAACTTTATCAAGATTTTTGGTAATTTAATAAAATGAAAGGAGTTACCGTTTGGGTTTGTCGGTATTGATAACTCAGGGTTTATTAAATTATATTAGTATTTTCGTTAGTTATTAGAAAAAATGTGCTGTAACAAGCTTAATATGCATCTCATACTATATTGAATCCTAAGTTTTCTTGCTTGTAACTAATAACTAATACGTAATAAATTAGTTTTATGTACACGAAAAGAATACAAGATTGTTTTATAATAAAAATACATTATATATTTTAATCGATTAATTATTTAAGGAAATTCAATAGTTAAGAGCATCAAATATAATAAAATACTTTTAACAGTTAGAACAATTTTAATTGTCTAAACATTTTTTACGCAAAAAAGAAATATGTGAATAATTTTTAAACAAACATAACTATTAAAAGCCATATTTAAAGCGTCAAATGTCTAATTTGCACTCGTAAATATTTATATATTATGTAAATTTATATAAACCACTAACGTCTATATGAAGAGCCAGAAAGATAGCGAAAATCGCAAATATAATACTACTACTATTTACATTAATATCTTTAGAATAGTTTTAATATCATACTCATATCACACATAACTAATTTATTCTATAATATGTAGACCTTTTCTACAAAAGTAATTTGCAATTAAAATTTCAATGTCACCTATATATTCACTACTTTAATGCTTTAATACACGATACAAAATACCACTCCTACTTTTTTTGAACCCTTTCTATTAAAAAGTTTTTTTTCTTGTGTTATAAAAATTCATGAAAATGACTATTAGGAACAATATCATTTATGTAGGTATAACATATAATCATTTTAGTTAAAGATTCTACACATTTTATTTTTTGTATTAAAATTCGATCTGTCTATTTGGGAAAGAATCATTTATTATAGTATATTTATTAAAGTTAATTTATAATTTTATGTACAATATGTATATATTATTATATTATCTTATTATTGATATGTTAGTAGTATTTTTTTAGTAATCATAATATTGCCTATGTTAATTAAACATCTTAGTTAGTTCAACCATATTTACATGCCTAAGTCTACGTTTAGTTATAACATTATCTTTTAGCAGATTGTTGCCAGTATGTTGAGGTGAGTTTTTGATCTGTTTAATATGCAAATTTATCTTTTTAATTGTTTTTTTTTACACTGACACAAGTGCAGTCACTTAATATATAATTGTTAGGCACAAACCAAGTAGCGCCAGTCAGCAACCTGAGGTATTTATGCTAGAATCTCTCGAGAATATTGACATTAGATATGGAGGTCACACCCCAAAGTTTTTTCATTGATAAGCCTGAATTTGGTCCTGTGAGCCAGTACAGCCTGCGAAGTTAATGTTCCATGTGTTTATTTTTACTTTAATTATGAGTTTTCTAGGTCAGTCTTCTGTGAAGATATAATCGAAAACATTTTATGGAATTCGCTTGTGGTATCCATTTTTCGGTAAGGGGTACCGAAGGACAAATATTTTTATTTAGTGCGAATGTAACATGGATTGATGTTGTTTTATTATCTCTGATTCGGCATTTAGAGAGCCAAGCTTTGACATTTAAGAAATAATCTTGCAGCCCCTTCGATACTTTTTTTGGGTAATCAGGGTATCAGACGCAATTATTGTGGTGTTGTCGGCAAATATTGCAATAACCAATACAACATCGGTCCAAGAACGTTGCTTGAGTCACACTTGATGGTAAAATTTTGTGTTTAATAATATATCTTAATTTTAATTGGATTAATTCGAAAATGTTATGCGGAAGCAATCTCTTAATAAGGTGCCACACTGCAAAGGTCAAAAGCCTGAGTTATATCTAAGAATACGGCTAAGCAGTATTTTTTTTTTAATTGGTATATTTTGCAAACCTATGTACTTGCTCTATTGTAGGATATTTATTGCAAAAGACAACTTAATGATTTGATACGAGATTAAGTTACTTTACTACTGGTTTGGTTATATTTAATATTGTTTTTTCTAATACTTTTGATATAATTTTGATATTTCAGAACGCAATTTTGTCTAGCTTTTTTCATAGTTTCAGTAAAGTTTAAATTTTAAACACTTTCTATTGAGTTAAAAAGTAGTTTATTTTAACTACTAAGTTAAATAGGATGTTTATTATTATAATGACTTTCACTAGCAATTCTTATATTACTAAACACTATTTAAAATTCTACTTTTTATTAGCCAAAAATGATATGAAAATAGTTTTGTTATACTAAAAATACTATAGAATTTTGTTTAAAATATTTATTCATGTGTTGTACAAGTGGTGCTGCAACCTTTTTTCTTTTTTTTTTATAATTAAATAAATATATTTTCTAAAGTAAACTAGACTTAAAATTTTCACAACATATTTTATTGTACGGTTATGTAAGAAATTTGTTCCTTTTAGTATTTTTAGTTGTTAAGTACCACATAGTCCATATATGATATTATAATTGTGTTGCAAATTCTGTCGACACCGCATTTTGTTGAAGTGCTTTATGTGTTCATTCTATGCATTATAAATTAATTTCATGCATTATTCAACACGGAAAGTGTATAGATATATTTATTATTATATTTAAAAGTCTTTCTTTTTTTCATTTAAATTTCATAATAATGTATAAAGTTCAAGGTAATATTTTGCTGAAATTTGTTTAGTGAAAGCAGTTTTTGTTTAAATTAATATCAGCCTAGTATATACAATACATAGTGATTTTATTACAACAATATATAATATACAGGATTTCCAAAAACATTTTTCATAACTAATTTTTTTTTAATAAGTCCGTCTAATGTAATGTAAAAGCTGACACAATTTTGTTCTTGATCCAAGATCCAATGCCAGAGGCAACACATTTTTTCCATTCAATTGGCAAGATAATATACAAACAATACACAAAATCATAAAAAAAAACATATTCAGTTAAGTTCTTGTATTAAATTTATCTAAATGAATTTTAAAATCGCTAATTTTTAGAACTATTATGTTACTTATGTATTATATCCACCAAAACTGAAGAAGTATTTAAAAATTTATTATTGTATATTGAGACTACAATTTTTTCTGGTACATTAGCCACAGATTTTTATTTTGGCTTTTCATAATATCACGAGCAAAATTTTCCAACCCATTAAAAATTTTCCGAATAATTTAAACTTAATTAAATATAAATTTGTAAAATATATATGGATACGTATTTAACTCTGTATCATTAGCTTCGTAAAATATTACAATTTTAATTATTACCATACATAAAAAATCATATAAAAGTAAATTAAATTTTTGCATGTCTCGGGTTTAACATGCATGTTGGAAAAAATGCACACTTGAATTTACATACAGATTGACTGAAAAAACCTTTTATAATAAAAAAGACCACTTAAAATGTCATAGTTGCGATGGTACGTGTAGATTGATATCAACCAATTTATCTGTAACTTTTACTAGCAAATAAAATTTATTAGAATTTGAAGATTATTAAATATTAGTTATGTTTGTAACTAAATTTGTGATATTATATCTAATTTTAGTCAATTTTGGCGTAACTTTACATTTAAAAATAATATTTTCAAAATAAAATCCGTTTAAATTTATTTTGGATCTCAAAAACCACTATCTAAATTCAACCTATTTCATTTATAATTAACAATTTTACAAACAAATTAAAGGAGAACCCACAGGATCACCTCAGCCACAAATTATTGCAAACTATTTTTTAAAGGATTTCTAAAGTAAAGTATTAAAAAAATCTGACTTCAAACCAAAAACTTATCAATTCAAATTTAATTTATAAACCAAAAATGTACTAAAATATTGAATCAAAAACGAAGCAGCTCAAGAGTCTTCAGTGACTGAGATAAGGTCAATATTACGCTCAAGATGATGACCCCATCATCGGTGATCGAAACGTCGTCAAACGAGATGCGAGTAAAAAAAGAAAGCCTTAACACAAAAAAATATTTTCACTGTTTAAAATAAATATATATTATTATCTCTAGAGAAAGTAAAATTTGAATTAATAAATCATTATTAAAAAAAAGCATTAAAATATGTATTACAATTTTACTATATTTTAATAAAAAATATCATTTTATTAAATACAAAGTAGATAATATAATAATTATCACCCATCGTAAATCCTGAGGTTTTTTTCTTTATCCATCATGTGTAAACGTAGACTTAATCATGTGTGTGAAAAGCGATATTTCACGCGTGTAATGTGAGCTCAAACGAAACAGAGGCGCTTAGGCGAATACAACATTTACCTGTCCTAAATCAACCGTGCGTATCTGTGCTGATACCTATGTATATACATACTACTATGTATCACATATTATGTAAACAAGTTTTTTCTCAGAAAATTATATACTTTAGTGAGCTAAGAATTATTTAAATAAGTAGTAGTATTCTAATGCTAAATCATGTTATTAGCCATGTACTCAAGCCCATAATAAAACTCGATAATAGAGATTTTATATATTTAATAAATTTATTAATTAGAAAATGCTTCATTTTTTTTTCATTGCTTAATACATCAGCTTAGTAGATATTTAATGGAATATTAATACCATGATGGTTAATTAATTTATTGCAAATTTGGCAATGTGCATCTCTGCTCGAACGTTACTTTCAAGTCATCGACGGAAGTATTTCTGCTAAAAACACCTCCGACTAAACTGTGAGTAAATAACAACAAGCATGGGGATCTGGAAAATATGACTACGTTATACTTGCAATGTAGTCTTTCTGTAATGCGAGTGAATCCGAATTTTTGCGATTTTAGGACTCAGATTGGATCCCTGTGATACTCCAGAATGAGCGAAGTATTTATCGGAAGGATAATTGTAATAACGTAGATACTGACGGCGGCGACTTAGGTAACTCGAAAAAAGCTAACAAGACCGTTCAAAAAAAGTTGCTTAAATTTTAAAGAAGTATCTCAAACTTTGTTAAATACTTTTGGAAAATCGGTATAGACTACATCGACCTAGATTTTAGAATCAAGGGATTTTGTAACCATCTTCGTAAGGTATAAGAGGATATTATTAATAATTACGTTGAATAGCGCAATCATAATAATATATAATAATAAAGTTTCTATAATAATTCAAATTTGGCATTACATCTCCATTCATAAATATTTAAGAGATTTTAAGGAAAGCCTTAATATAAAAATGTTAGTACTGTGTACTCAGTAAATATTATTATATTATTATTAATCTTGTTCGAAAGCTAGATAATTAATTCGGCTAAGTAATTTATCCCCATTTTTATATACTGATTTTTATTCAATAAAAACTATATATCTCATCTATCTTTCATTATAATATAACTGTTTCTCCGTGTTTGTTCACCCCACATACCGTCATGTTATTGCGAGGGCACCGCCATGATGGACAGAGATACGCTATCGAGTCTTTCGTGAGTCACGAACCGTGACTCGACGAGCTTGATAAGACTGGAAATTTCACAAAACGGATAACTAATACGCCATTGCGACATGTAAGCTAACTAAATTACTCATTCTTTCGTACGGATGCCCAATACAATTTTGTCACGATTAACCACGATCAGATACGTTTATAAACATCAACGAATCCACACACGCAAAAGCTTAACGTTAACGCTTTAACACACCATAAATTAAATGCTTAAAATAAAGATATACTTCTCTATCAAATTAATCGAAATAAATGAAGTGGAAGACGACTTTACCTGAAACAAAAAAAAATATACGTTAGAAAATTAAATTATAATATTGTACATACAAGTGTGGGTGGTATTATGATATCTTTTTATTTATTATAATAATATTTATGCCTATTTTCTATGAAATACGTGCCGATAAAATATCCTTTGTCGATGTTTTTATGTTATTACTATATCAGATTATTTTTTTCTCTCGAATTGATTCTGCTTATCCTTACATTAATGTATTTTTGAACTATAAGATTATATCATTATAAGATTTTTTTATTTTAAATATTTAAGATAAACATATATGAACAATTGTCATATAGCATAAAGTTATCTATTACTATATTTATATATATAAATAATTAAATATTAAAAAATAACATCAATATTCAGTTTTGGTATTAAGTTATTATGCAATTATTAAATATAAGTTGTCGCTACTAGTTAAAATATAAATTATATCTAGTTAAAGATTAGCATGCTACTATTTGAATTCTCAAATCGTGATTAAACTTCTCGTGCATAAGCCATATGGTAATTCAAAGCAACATTATATATATATTTACTTATAAAATACATTTTATATATTAAAATTTGACACTGTTATAAAAAAAATCTTATTTAAAATTCGAATATAAAGTCTATGTAAAGTGCATGTTTATTTTAATAGAGAAAAATAAAAAAATAGCTAATAATAATAAATGTCAAAAGTATATTTTTAAAGAGATAAATTCAAACCTCATTCCAAATAACTATATATAATAATAAAAATCAAGTTTGGCTTTTACAAATTAATATTACTATAAAAAATCTTTTGAATGATTAATAAAAAATGTTCATGTATACAATTGTGCTATTTGATATAATTTACAAGAAAATAGTTTTTTTAAATAAATCGTATATGGTTTCAGCTTAAGAAAAAAAATAAAAAAGCCTTTAATAATATATGTAAAAGAAATAAAGAGAAAACAACTAATAATTTCAGTACATTCAGCTAAAAATCTGAAACCAATAATATGTTTTCTTCAGATATCAAAGCAATAATTGCTTTTTCATTTATTATATTAATAATATATGTAATAAAAAGTTCGTTAATTATATTAACCGATTCATGAGATGTGTAAATATGTGATATATTTTTATAGTATTTTATAGTATGAAAGTGTCAGTGTTCTTTGATTGTTGGTATTTAAAAGCTATTTTTAAGTTTTTTGAGATCAATATAAAAATGTGTATTATACAGGTTGATATAATTCGAGAGTCCAGCATTGTAAATCAGACATCTGTCAATATTCACCTATGTTCAAAGTCTCAAATGTTAGTTTGCATCAACATTTACAAAATGGATCGCTTAATCACCTCTTAACGTGTTAATTTTTTTTTAATTATTCTACAAAAATAACAATTTTATACGAATTGTGATTATATTTATTGTGAGGTTCAAAAAATGTTTTTTTTTAAATTTAAGCTTGGATACGCTTAGTGGGTTAGTGTTTTTAGACGAATGTAATAGTAATTTTTGGTATGAAAGTGCCAATGATTTTTTATTGATGATATTTGAAAGCTATTATAATTTTTTTTAAGATATAAAGGTTTGTCTTTCCTATTATAATCGATTTCCTAGTATGCTATATATTTTTTTATCATATGACTGGTGACGAAACAGGTTAAATAGCTAAAGTTTAGAACGTTCATCAACCAAATTATTTTTTAAATTCAGTTCTATAATCTATTTATACTGAATCACCCTTAAAGGCGTATGATTTATTTTTAATATATTTATAATATAAAAATATACAAGCTTATAAAATCATGCATAATGAATAATTAAATAAAATGTCGTAGTTTAGAATAATCCTGGAAGTTTTTTAGTTGTACATATTATTCATATATGTTATGGTATACACATAATATGTGTATATTGGTTGTATATTATAGCGTGCATAAGTCTTAAAAAGTCGTAAAGTTCATAGTAGCAAGCCGCGTTCAATAGTGGAAGCTTTTTAAGCTAAAACTTTTACACCGCACGCGTATAGAAGTCATAATCATTTTATTACACATTTATACACTCTGCGTACATAAATTCATAAAATAATATAACACACACCCGTTAAATGTGGATGTTAGATAAGAATGTAAGTAGTCGAAGAAAACCGAAACAGCGTACCTTGATATATTACCGAGGTATAAAACTCGTATCTTTGCAATGCATCATCGCATTATGTACCAAAGTGGAATATAACGTTATTATGTATGTATGAATATTTTCTTATTTTATATGATACTTTAATACATAAAACATAAAAGAATGGTTCGTAAAATACAAAGAAAGTGGTTGTTAAAATTAATACATTCAAATTTCGATAGCGATGATTAGAACTCCCTCATTTTCTTATTTATAATATAAATATGTCACATTCACAAGAGACATATCGCAAAGAGAAAGTTTTTAAGCAATGCACTATCAATATTATATAAGTAAAGTTAAAGATTCTAAGAAAGTGCGAGTTCTGTTACCCATAAGTTAGAACAGTCATGTTTTAGCTTTTAGCTTATTTTAGATGTAAATATAACAAAGACATGATTTATAAAGACACGCAAGTAACTCATGGTTAGTGTTAAGTTAAAAATAATTAAGGTCGTAAATTCCATCTTTCTTTGCATTTATGTAGTGCACCGATGGTGGTTGGTAGGTGCATTTATAAAGTTTGGGGTCATTGTATGTCATGCGGTTTTGTGCAACGACAAGGAACGTTCCCAGTGAGGTGAGTTCTCAACATTGCAAGAACAACTTTCCGACAACTTTAAGCATTAAAATATGAAATATGAGACGTTTACGTCGGATGCCGTTACAAAAATCCGCATATATTCAACAATGTTAAATATAAGTTATGATATGGATTGTGCGCCAAGGTCATCTCTTAGAAAATACAAATATGTGTATGTAGTATAAACTATCTATAATACATCTTCATTATTCTAAAAGCTAATTCATATGAAATAGTATTTTAATAATATTAAAAGGTTATCTTTTAGTTGGTAATTTGTTATTAAATGGAAAATTTTATTTTTGTTACTTTGATGTTCTTAAGTAATCTTTATTTTTAGTGTTACACCTTATTCATACAATATCTTATCAAAATATTGTTTTAGTATAATACTAAAAGAATTCTACTTTAAACACATCTGTCTTAAATTATATTTCCAGCTTTTCGTGATATATTAATTTTAATAAGATACGTTTTTATTTCTCTGAATTGCCACTTTTGATATATTCTTCTAATTTAAATACATTATATTTCATATCTTTAATTATTTAATCTTTTTTTTTTTTTTTAGAATCGAAAAAAGAGTTAAAATTAAAATTAAAAATTTAAATTATTGTCTTGAATTATTTTTATAAATAGAATTTTGTAATTTGTTAGTAAGTTTAATCTAATATTAGACTGAAAATTTATTTTATTATATTATTAACATAACTCGCAAATTATTACTGATTAATATTTCGCTCGCATATAAACGCGTCTTAAAACAATTATAAGTTATATCCTCGAGGCACTCTGTCTGATAAGTTTGTCTTCCACTAGAATAAATGTTTTTAATCTATACCTACTAATTTATTTTAACTTTTAATTATAACACTATTTATATTTTTAATTAAAATTTAAAGGCACTGCTTTGAGGAAATGTTTGTTTACTTGTTTAATACATTTTATCCATTTATTGATCATCAATTTTAGAACAGTCTCGAGAAATAACTTTCCTAAACTCTTGATTGTGCTTTGTTCTTTGATTAAAACGTTTTTATTATTTACAAACACCTTAAGTTATACACAAACATCATCTTTCCATTAAAAAGCAATCTAATGGACTTTGTCTTCAATATTTTTTTTTGTATAAGCATAAATTCTAATTGTATTACTACTAGATCTTAAGTTAGATTCGTTAGATTATAGTGGAGATGTTTAAACCACTGGCACATTTTTTACAATTTAGAGGTCATTTTAACAAATAATCATAATAATTGTATTATTAATTAAAAATATTCTACGAAACACATAGAGGGCATAATGGGCACTTTATTTATTTTTATATATGGTTATTTATTTATGATTATAAGATAAACGATAGAAATTTATTTTTAATACCAAAATCTATGTTATATTGTTTCAGAGTCTAGGGCATCAGAACTTCAAGAGCTTCTTAACTTGGATCCACGAAAATGGTACAAACTTTAATAAGAGCGACCCAACTATCAATGATCGCGGAAGCCGCCGCTTCTCTCTTCGCATCTCCTGGTCCACCTCGACGTCTATAAACCAGAGTTAAACTTGCTAAATATACGCATGGGTTTAGTAAATGTCACCACCAAGATCAGGGATTGAAAAATTAGAGACCATGCTTTGGATGTTGAGTTTACTTTTAATATATATATTTTTATTTTGTATATCTTTAGAGGTGTATGATGCAACTGATGTTTAGCTATTTTACTTTTTAAAGCTTAGGAAATATTAGTATTAAATCATTTTCAAATGACACCTTCTTTATTAAGCTCCTATTATTTCAAACGCACCATACAAAGTTATAAGTTTTTTTGGTAACTTAATTGTTCTTGTTAGAAAAGGTCTGCCATAAAACGTTATATTTTAGCGTTAACCAGCTTCCTCCTCTCGTGTTACCCAGAATACATGACAACTTTGTGAACCCTCGTCTAGGGTCCCGAAGACGACCCCTGGACCTGGTAAAGTGTAATTTCAGCCAAAGCATCTGGGCCACGCGACAAACGAGCATCCAACTAGCGTCAGGTAGAAACACGATCGTTGCCAGTGAGTTATAAACGTTTATAATGACCGCACGGCCAACTTGTTGGACGGCCATCTGTGGACCTTTTGCTCCACGAGAGCACTTTGATACTTGTACTTGGGCACCGACGTGAAAGGATTCCATAGCCTCGAAAATCCCGTCCTTCCTGCGAACGCGAAGGTGAATCGACAAATTCGAGAATAATTCCCTAAACGGCCGCACTAACCGCTTCTCTGCACCGTAAAATATAATGAAAGGATCCGAAATTAAGGCATTCCTAATTACTTAGACCTCGGTGGTATAGTGACGATATAAATCACTAAGGATAAACATTGAACACCATACTCCCATTTAAATTAAGAACATTATATTTTATTTTAATATTTATTATATACTAAATAATTTCATATGGTTTCAGAGATTTTGTCACCAGATTTTCTTTAAATATTTTTCTATATAGTAGTGTTTTTTTATCATTACTGGTATAATATAAAACACGTAATAACTGAATGCTTTTTATAAGAGTTTTCATTTATGATAAAATCTTTTAAAACATCAAAAAGATAAAAGTTTTCAAAACGAAAAAAATATATAAAATTGTTTAAATTCATTCAAACAAAGTTTTGACCTAGGTATTTTTACAACAATTACAGATCAAATAGAAAAAATGTAGCGTTTACGTCCTAAACAAAACTATTTACTTTTAAATCATTGATTTCATCCATAACATAAAATATCAAAATGAATATACAAAAAAAGTAATATGTACTTTATTTTACATAACAAATCATATTTATATGTATATATAATAATACTTACGTTTTATTTTCACCAATTTTTCTTTCAAAAATAAATTCAGTAAAAAAAGTACACGAAAAAATCAATGTCTTTTGTTAAAATCAATTTATATATTTATTTTCTATAGAGAATACCTTCAATTTAAGAGTGGCTACAAATGTCTTTTCTTGTTAGGGTACAATGATAAGATGAGCAAAATTTATAATTTTTTTAAGATGATATATTGTCTGCGATATTTTTTTAAAGAAAATTAATTGAATTATGCTAACACAGAAATAACTTAAGAAAATAAGTTTTAACAGGTATATAAATTTAAAAAATAAACACAAAAATATATTTTCAACTGAAATTAAATTACAAGAATTCCCAGGATTTATTTAATTGAGTCTTGATTAGCCTGATTCAAATAGTGCTGCGAATACAAACTCTATGTTCCTGGTACTATTCTGCATGCAATAAATTACGTTCACCTATAAATAAGTTCTAATTTAAAGTTGATGGAATTTTATTTAAAACATTTTCTGTTATAGTTCATTATGTATCTAACATAATTCATAAGCAAGATTAATCCTGAGCCTACTAAATTAATTTTATTTTTAGCTTTTAATAATGGACTAAACAATATTTTTTTCAAAAGCTTGCCAATTATGGAATCCCTTTCTAAATACACACAATATAAACGAATTGGAAAGGCAAGAGCTTTTATTGTGAAAATAGGAAGTGAAAAATATATTCGTAACATAACGAAAATAGGTAAACGAAAAATAAATAAACGTATATATATAGGTACATGAAAGGATAATATATATACATACATATAGGTTAAGGTTTTTGTACAGAATAATAATATTTAAGAACACGAAAAATATACATATTTATCAAAATATTTATATATAAACTAATTTGATTACAGAGCAGATGGAATTGTTTAGTTTTATTTAATAACTTTTTTTAATGTTATTTTGTCTATATGACCCATTTAAAATGTTTAATAGTGTACAGAGACTTAAAAAATATTTATAATGCACCTCTGGCATTTGAGGTTTGCTTTAGCAATTTGTGTGGTGAATAAAAATGTATATATAACACAAAAACTCAAAGAGCAGAAAGACAAGTCTACTCTGTTGTTCAGACTTTTTAGCTGCACATTAGAAAACCGGTATCAAATGCTAACAAGCAAGTCAGTTAGTAATGGTTCGTAGAATAATATATAAAATGCCAATTAAATATATGTTTCTAAAGTTGTAACTACCTTAACCTTATGTTAAATTTATATTATTAGTTTGACAAAATATTTTCATACTGTACGTACATATGTTATTCTAACATGATATTTATATTCTGTTATATAATCGAAGATAAAATATTTACATTCTTAAAAAAACATTTAATATGCTAAAAATAATACTGTTATGTTTTCATAATTTTAATATAATAAACAATAAATATAATTTATAAATTTGTAGTTCACTGTATTTATTGTGTATCAGTAAATAATTTGTAATATATCCGCAAAGCAACAACCATTTAATCAATAACTGCCGGAAAGTCACCTTTCCATAAGAAAACTTTCACGGTCGTGAGCGTCGGATAAAGAAAAGTAATAATGGTTGCCATCGCATAAACCCTTTTCATCCTTTTGCGATTGAAAACAATTTATTTCTTAGTGTACTTTTAAACCTAATCTTATTTTCAATGTTATGATCGTAATGCTTTTGTGCCTATTAAAGTTTTTGTTAAATTTTTATATATAACATAAACATTTTCTATGTTTGTTGTCACGAACGTAAGCGTTAGTCATTGTCTTGGAAAATTACATTTTTCTTGTTAATATAGTTTTTTATAATTAAAAAAGTAACTTATTATATGACATATATTATTTTTACTTAAATAATATTTTTATATATATCTGTAAGTATTTCATACACTAACTTTAATAATTATTTTATAGAAACATTTATATTAATAAAACAGAAAAATAGAATAAAAGACTGCAATATTTAATTTCGTTTTTCATTAAACAATTTGACTAAAATTGGACAAATTTTCAGGAGAATCTAAATAAGCGCCGGTTAAAAATATGACAAAGTATGCTCGCTAAAATGAAACACCTTCGTTGAAAAATATTTTCAACTGTCAGACATGAAACAGAAAGTATCTTTCGCAAATGCCTTAAGAAAGGATAACACGTGCATTGAAAACTTCCATCTAAACGCCCGTGCATAATCTACTCTTGCATCTAACAGCAATCTGTTTAAAGAAACCATCCAATGGCCACCCTTATTTTAATTGTCCGTCCCACTGAAAGGGATGAGTAAAAGGTTTCCTATGGAGGGCAGGAGGGCATGGATATAAAAACGGAAACGCGTACAACCAACGATCATTTCGTCGACGAGACTTACTATGAATTTAATTTTCACACTTCAGGAACTACATAAAACCCCGGTGTTCCAGCCCGCTCCTAAAGTTCATTAAGAAACATCAATGCCTGTAATACAAAGATCAAGAAAAAAAACATACTTTTGTCAGAAAAGCGCGTAAAAGAGCTCATTATTATTGACAGGATATTGAATTATATATGCCTTCTGATCGTGAGAGTCGATTAATAGAACACAAGTGCTATAGAAAACGCCTGCAATTTTTTTTTGCCACCAGATACGTGGCAAAGAAGGTATATTTCTCTTATTGATTTCTTTATGATTATTTCTGCTATCTCTTTCTTTCGCTTTTTAGTATATTTTTAGTTGCTCTGGTCCTTCTAGAAGTCGTCGATAGTTGTTCTTGAGCACGTGTGAATTTTCAGTCAGGACGCGAGACGTAAGTCCGTAGACAAAGAGGTCCGTGTAGCGAAGAAGTTTTTAGCTTCGATCTGTAGTGGAGTTAAGTAGTTTTTTACAGCGTAATATACACTGCCGTGAGCGTAAATCGTATTCCTTCACGTTGGAAGTTGTAGTAAGAATGCGGTGTACTTTTAGTAAGCTGTTAGGTTGATGGGCACAGTTTGCGGCTATTCAGACGCGTGTCAAGTATGTCTTTCAACCGGTGTTGTGTATGAATAGCTACAAATCGATTTTTTTATGATTAGCGTTAATTATCTTTTTTTATTTTAATTTATTACATTTTTATAATTATTAAAGAATTTGATTTATTTTATTTTTTTTATTGGATTTTTAACAATATTTATATAATTATTATTTAACCACTAGTCTGATAAATTATGCTTATTAATTCTTAAATATTATTTAAAAACTATTCGGTTGCTACCTCTTCTCTATATTATATGTATTTCTATGGGTGAACCATTTTTCGCACAGCACAGGCAGGAATTATTACGCCGTCGCCTCATAAAAATCCAAACTCATTTTTACGACCCTGCAGCGGACATGAATAAAAATTCCGCCGAATACAATCGCAATAAAAAGATCACCACGACCGATAGTGATAATGAAAAATTATAGCTGCCCCCTCGATAATGACGAGTCGGCGGTTGGTACTTCCAGCCGAGGCTTTTTACTGCTCTTTTCCGGCAGCCCGGGGGGTGGATCTAATTTCCCTCGCACTGTCATTTTCAAGTGCGGCCACCCTTTGGCCACCCCTGTGCAGAACAACTTTCGCCACTTTGACCCGGCCTGCCGTGTACTACGCAAGGGCGCTCTCGAGAGGCGGTCGTAAACACGGCGATTTGTTGTGCCCTTACAGGACCAAACAGAGATTTCAGCCCTACACACACGAGATGTACTAATAATGGATAGATAAAATACGGTCGCCCCACACTCTCAAAGGGCTTAAGGGCCGAAATTAGACGTCGATTTCGTATCATTTTTTATTTTCGCCTGCGGTGATAACTGCCTTATTTCTAGTCCTTGTATGTATATATGTTTCATATGCTATGTATGTATGCCTTTACGCAGAATAATGGGTAAACAATAGGGTGGGTTTTATAGTCTATAAATAGTTGCTGCTTCCCCAATTTTCGAGCTAAAATTACTTGATATTATATCGGATGGTTATATAATGTTATATCCCATGCTCGTAATTTTGTATAAAGAGATTAATTATAATGCCCAAAAAGGTAGCGAAGAAATCATAGCATTTTATACTAAAATGCTTTTTAGAGTTACTTAAGTGGCGTTGTTACGCTGGTACTAGCCAGACAAGTGCAAAACTTATTTAGGAATTGCATAGGGGTGCAACTTGAGTCCACTTGTGTCCCACTTGTTTATCAATGATATGCAGGCGGTCGTCAAATAGGTATTATTTTTTGATGATCAAATACTGTTTGAGGTTTCGCTGTCACTACAGGACTTGGGAGTCACTGTGGAGGTGATCAATTGACAACTGATTAATCTTATTCATTTCTAAATGTCATGAAGCTACATTTTAGAGAATATATTTCTTGGTGGAGTTTGCATATGGTTTTAATATAATACTTAAAACCATAAATGTTTTTATCGATGACTTTTTGTGTCGTTTACAAATATGTACAAAAATGTAAAAGATTTTAGTCGCGTCACTTAAATAATTTATAGATAATTTTCATTCTGTACTATATCAGTTAAAGTTTAGTTGAACTTTTAAAGTAGCGTGTACTGAACTTTAGTTGCTTAGGATTAGCGATGACAACCATTTTTAATGAAGCCATATTTGTAGATATTTGTATGAGTATGTCTGTGGATAATACGCATTCTAATGTGTTAAAATAACTTTTTAATTCTTAATGTGGTAAAATAGCTTATTATTTATTTTAACACAATTGGCAAGTCATGATTGGTAAAATTAATATTAATTATTAAATACCACTTCACTTCAATTTTATATATTTTATATATTTTTGATTTTAAAAAATGTGTGTTATTATTATATATATTTCAGAGTTAATATATTATACAAGTAAAATTATATGTTTACTGACATTTTAGTAAAATCATGGTAAAATACATTCTCACCAGTAATATTTATTTATATATATTAGCAAAAATATAATTTAACATGAATTAGCTAGTGAAATTATATGCAACTCTTTGCAACTGTCTTTGAAGTTCAATTTGACAAATCTGAAACGTTTATTTGCTATTCAAGCCTAACCTAAATTAATAAACAAAACCTAACTCGAAATATTGAAAGCTCCAAAACTGTAGTTACTTAGAAACGTATAATGTTGAAACTTATAATAATGTAAAGACTTGACTCTTTGTTTTTCGAAAAATCACATATTTTCGTTATGGAAAAATTAGAATTGTGCACCCCACGTGAACTAAGGTACAATTAAAATAATAAACCTACATAACAATCATTTTGACAAAACGATATGATAATTTAATTCTAAAATAAAGTTACATGATATTTTTTTATTAATAATTTTATTCGCAGTCGTTAGTTTCATTTATTATTTCGATTTTTTCTATGTTTTGGCAAAACATTTAAAAACAATTTTAATTGTATTTTTTTAATTAAATATAATACAGTATAATGAGTTTGACATTTTTAAACATTAAAAATAAATTTTTGATGACATTATTTTTATATAATACATTTAAAAAATTTTAAGAGGTAAAAAATGCCATGAAATTCGATACAAAAAATTAGCAAATATTTTACGAACATGAACGATATACTCAACAAAGTTTTAATAATAAATATAGTTTAGAACTCTTATTAGATTAACACCGATTTAGTTAGGATATGACTAGGTTAGAATATCGTAGTATTTTGTCGAACGATGTGACGTCACATTTCTGTGAAACTCTGATTATCAACCAAATCATCCGTTGCTACGAATACAGTTTTACTGATACTGAGCAGTAAAATTGTAAATCAATTGTTTGATACATTTTAACTGGCTGGGTAAGGAAAATTATATTTTTTCTAGCGAAAATATTCACTGTTTAATATATATGTCACAATGATAGATTTTATTATTATTAAAATAAAAAATATATTAAATTAACCATTAAAGCTACGTTAGTCACTCACTAGTCAAAAAACTCGACGATTTAGCAGTTTTTGAAAGTCTTGTTAAATAAATACCTGGAAGTATTAATAAAGTATAGTACAACCTGAATAAATATACTTACAGCATTAGTAAAATATATCTAACAGTTCTAACTTTAAACGTTATATATGAAAAATATTGATCATTCCAACAAGCATAAATAGTCTTCAAGTCATTAAAACATGTATTTAGGTTGTCAAATAAACTCACTAAAAAAACACAGAAATATGTATATAAAAAATTCTTTTACTTGGTTTATTTTAATATACGTTAAGTGGTGTTCTATCACGACAGCAAAAATATATCACACGCAGGATTGAAGACACGAATCGTCACGAACATGTAATATAAACTTATAATTTATAAACTAAAAAAACAAGCACAATTATTTAATACTAATATATTATATATAAATATATATATATATATATATATATATATATATATATATATATATATATATATACATTTTTTTATGCGGTTTTATATTTAAAAAAAAAATTGTATTTACGTGTTTTCTCGCGTTATCTTTTTTTGGCATCGCATACATCGCACAGATCAGGATTTTCAATTCGCACTTTTTAAATTGGTTTTATATGTTAAGAACACTAAAGTTATAATTTTTATTTTTCGCCTTTCATTTTTCGATTAATATCATTAGTTATTTCAACATTTTTAATTTAAATTTTGGTATATAACTGCTAACAAGTAGTGTTTAAAGATTGCAGATTCAAGCCGATTGCCATAATCTTATATTTTTGTTTATACCCTACAATAACATTTATAATTATTATAATATAAAATTTAAATAAACCTAAATAATAATAAACATTACTTTAGTATTAATTATATATTTTTGGGAGCATTCTGTGCGAATATACAAATTTGCTTATTTTCTCTTGGTTTCGCCGAGTCTACAATGCGCTTAGTGATACGCTTTGAAAATAATTTATGTTTGTTTGCGTAATGTATATATATAATTTTGTGTTATTATACGCAGTGTATGTAAACTATATTAGCTCTTTATGGCGTTAATTTGATTCAGGCATTGTTAAATGTGCGTATACAAAGGAGTACTAACGAGGAAGAAGGATGTCGTTTAATTGTATATAATGGTTAATTTATGTTGTGAAATAATATTTATGTTTATAATGTATGGTAATAGGCTTATTTATTATGGTACTGGCTACTGTCACTAACTAAGCTTGTTAGTGAATGTTTCGCTATTATTCTAATAAAATAAAATTACATGAAATATATTATATAATAGCCAATAACTTCCTCGAATCGACTTCTTAAGCTTATATTACATAAATTTACAATACTTTATTCGTTATTATTCGTTTTCTATAGTAAGCTTTTATGACTTGCCTTGACAATTTTATATGTAGAGTTTTCGAATATTGTATTTCACAATTCGGTCCTGTTTTCAAATTAAATATTTGTTTATTTTTAATTATAACATTATATAAATGCCTATGTATTAAATATTTTATAAAACCCATGATTAAAATTCAATAAAAATATAAAATAGAGTATATAAGTTACAACATAAATATATTTTTAAAGATGATATATAATAGTTTTCATATTTGATATTCATACAAAATATTATGTTTGGAAAATATATTATATAATTTACACAATACGGATTGAGCATTTCGCATTGCTCATTAATTAAAAGGAGAATATTCACTGAAAGCTTTCGTTATTCGTGGCCTTTTCATTCAGTTTATTTATGTAAACCAGTGTTGGTTATCTTATTTAACTTTAGTTTTCTGAGAATCGCTCAAGATGTGAACCCTTTGACTGAAACTTTAAAAGCGTTTAGTTGTGCTTTGAACTCTGGAATCTTCATTCCAATGGTCGTTGCTATCAAAATCTTTTGTGTTGACGCTCACGGAGTATTATCGCGGATTATTTATATAAAAATAAATTTTGTTTTTCCCTAGTTATTTTTTTCTGATTATATTTTTAAAGGGTATGTTGAAAAGAAGGCACAAGTGTTTATTGTTTCTTATAAGAGTTTTGTTTGTAGAGTTCTCATTGTAGTTCATATTTCTATCGTATGCTACCTTAAATTCTACAGATAGACCTACTGTTGAGCTTGTTAAACCTTTAAGATATTAGTCACAGGAAGTTTATTTGGTCAATTGTAGAGTCCTCTCTCACAAATCCACTATGATAGTCACCGGTAATCGAATTTTCTTGAAAAGTAGTTGTGCATTGTGCTCGTATGAGAGTATTTTATAGGAATATTTACCAATTTTATTCTTTGATAGTTTTTAAACCGAGGTTGTCAACCTTTTATTCTCGAATGCTGTTTTTCTGATCATTCATACTATGTGGATTCAAGGTGACATAAAAAACACGTGCTATTTACCAGTAAATTTAAATATTATTATCCATATTTTATTGTAAGCCCTTCAAAGCACATAAACTTCATATAAATTACTTACACACATATAAAACTAATCCAATTTTCTGATATTGGATGGCTAAATTGCGTTTTTAAATTGAAACCTGCACATCAACGTAGACCAGCGCACTGGTAATGGATTGATTTATTTTCTCGGTGCGTCCATGGAGCAAAACTTTGTCCAACTTGAAAGACAATGATTACTTGAGAATGCCTTGGACAGGTCACGGCCCCCCCATTTCAAGAAAACTCTGCACAAACTTTAATATAATGCGAGTATAACACAGGCGGGTCAAACTCTCCGACGACGGTTAAAATTAAACTTTTAGTTAAATATAAGTCATCATTAAAAATATGAAAATAACAGAATTTGATATTGAATTTTTGGTGGTTACCACCATTGCTGTATTATACGTTCAATTTAGGTTATGCTGTCATGATGATGATGTGACGCAATCAGGTTAAACAGTTTGCGGTTAACTGTTAAATAATAATTGGAATTTACCTTGTTAATTTAAAATTATTATACATCACTTGTATTAATTAACAAAGCTAAGTTAAATTATTGTTACGAAAGAAATAAATAATACATACATATTTCAAAAATTTAAGCCCTTAAAAATATAATATTATGTATATGTATACTTTAATTAGTTTTTTGAGATATATAAAAAATATATATTTGTTTAAATTTTAAAACAACATTATAATTTTTATCTAATTGTGTGTTATAAATAAAAATCGAATTATCGGCTCTTTTCAATCCAGTCACAAAGACTTACTTTCTAGGTTGTAAAAATTATTTCATTGATAAAGCTAACAAGAATATAAAAAGTATATTTATCTACTATAAAGACCAAGTTATTAACTATTATTTTAATAATATAATACTTGAGATGAAAAGATAAAAAAAAATCCTCTTATTACCGAAAAAACTGAACGAAGAGCTTTCAAGATAGAAATCTACAAATCATTTCCTATGAACAAAACAAGGGACTGAAAAATGATTTCGATATTTTTGCTTTGGTTAAGACCAGCTAAGAAAAAATAAAAAAAACTAGTATTATTAACATTTATGATAAAAAAAATAGAAGCACTATTATTTATGCAGCAGTTCTAATGAGAAAGAGAGCCTGTTAGAAACGTCAGCGACTTAAAAAATATCACGATGACATTTTATGTTAATAACAGTTATTAAATAACTCGCGGTACATCTTTTAAATTAAATCTGAACAACTAAAGGTTCGTCAGATTTTAATGGTAAACTTCCCCTTAAAAACTCCGTCAGATTTCGTTTCAAAAGCGAGCCAGTCGGTCGGTCAGGTCCGTTGTTTCGTTAATGATCGAAGTTTTGAACCGTGGCAAAGTGCCGCGTGGCACGTTCGACGTTTGGCCCAGGGCAGAGCTAGTTGCATTCCTCCCAGGTAATTCCCAGACTGTCCCGTTTCTCCGGCTTTCTGCGAGTTGTCCGTCCCCTGCAGTGGCCTCGGTAATTGTCCCAGTGAGTTTTTCGTTAAACGTTATAATGTATAACAAACAAGCTATACATTATAGCGTATAAAATACAAATAATATAAAATATATAAAACATTCATAGCAAAGGTAAAATATAGCTTTCAAGCTGCATTAGTCACACGGTATTGAACTTTTTTATATGCAAATCAACAGCTAGCTAATATTTCCACTATTTTTTGTAAGTTAAAAAAAAACAAGATTTTGATACGTTACAGTACGACAATCTAATATTTTATTTATGTCTAATAATATTTAATATAAAGTACCCGATCATATTCTCCGTTTAATATTATAATACCTGAAAGGTCGAAGCTATGTTGCTCCACTAAATAATGAACTCTTGATACCGCATAAAATTATATCTGAAGTCACGCATGCTACTTTTCTGTCATTTTATGTATAAATTTTCTCTTTATGTATAAAAAAAAACTCTTTTTATATAAAATTTAAATAATATTTACTTATTATTTTACGCTAACCAAACAGCATATAAAAGTAATTGCTAATAAATTAAAAAATAAATATTATTAATTTAATTATTTAGTTCGTTAATATCATGTTTACAACTCAATGCCAATCTTTGCATTTACTTTCCATAAAAAAATAAATGTTTAAACAATCTTAACACTAAATTTTATTATGTATGTATTAAGGCACTAAAAAATTGTATTTAACATCCGCATTATAAAATTTTTATTTCATTCAAATAGTCTTAGAATGGTATTAAAGAGTACTTTAATTTGTCATATAATATGCGACAACTATCTACACTACTGTTAACCTGAAAAACCTGGGTTCAAATCACAATACTTAATGTTTTTCAATTTTTATTATGTTTGGGAGATCGTAATTAGCCATTGTTATATAATCATAATTCCGATCGATCATTACAGATTAGGTTAACTAGATTTCCTCAATCTCACGGATGAATATCGTAATGAATTAATAAAACTACACTTGTTTGTAAATATTATATAGTAAAAATGTTTAATAATGAGCTACTTTACCTTACAAAGAATATTTATATGTATAAAATAATTCAGTATTCGTTAAATAAAACAGACAAAATTTAAATTTAAATTAAGTATTTTGCTTTTTAGTAATATATCCAAATTAAAGTAAATATAGCAAAACGTTATAAATTAAAAATAAATTATTATGTATTTTATCGGGTTGCTTAATTGGACTACCTTTCATTTTGGAGAAATAAGATCAGCAAGTCTAAATACGGCCTAAAAAGCTTTTACAAAAATCTACAGGCGTGAGAATCCAAATATAATGCTTTTAAATCATAAGTTTCGGTAACAAATAATATGTGATATACATGAACGGCTTTTAAGTGGCTAAAACAAAAAATAACTTATTTGTTACAATGAAACATTATCTCAAGAAGACATTTTCGCAAGCTAAGTCAATGTACCTGCTATGAATCAAAAAGATTCACTGAGTCAAATCTCGAAAATTTCTTTATAAAAGATAACACGTGCATTCTGGATTTCCACTAAAAGGCTCTGGTGGCTAACAAAAATCTGTTAAAAAAATATCCAATGGCTACCCTGTTTGTAATTGCCCGTCCAACTAAAAAGGGTAGAAAACGAAATCTTCTATAGGGAAAGCCATGGGTATAAATACGGAAATACGGGCATTTCCTCAGAGACTTTATTTGTCACTTTTACTAGCTCTTTAGTATGGATAATTCAGACCATCAGAGACAAACTGTACATGACAATCTTAATTGTTGCAAAAAAAAAACCACAAAACTTTGTCTTAAAAAAATAAAATAAACACCTTGGATTCAAAGGTCGGAACAATTTAAGTATCTCCCATTTAAAAAAATTAGGAAAAAATGTAACTTTCTATAATTATTTAATAGTTTCTTATTTAATAGTGTCTAAAATATTCAATAAAATATCTTCTATACATTTACTTATAATATATGAATATACATAATACTATAGATATTTCACGATCCGTAACGGAAATAAGTCTCCATTACTCTTCTTGCTTTAATTCCTATTTTTTTAAATTGCTATTTAAAAGTACTTTAGGGCTCAAACAGCTAAGTTGATTCAATCTACTAATAGCCAATAGCTGAGAAATTGATGTCGAAAATTCAATTAAAGATTAACAATGATTACCGTTTTCCGTAGTAATTCTATAATTTGTAATTTTTGCTAAAAAAAAGTATTTTTTTAGAGAAATCTCATAAGCTTCAATAAAGGATGATAAATGAATATTTAGAGCCATAAAAATCACTAGTTAAACTACTTGAATTTTAAATGTCAATTGTAGATAAAAATTTTGTAATATTCTTGTGAAATGTATTAAAAAGTAAAATGCTAGAAAAACCTACATTTTAAGTTTAAAACATTAATATATTGTGTGTGTAATCTATTTCTCGACATAACTCATTAAGCCAGACGTTACAAAAGTGGCCATAAATTTGGCTTAATCAACATAAATCATAATTTTACTCATTTTAATATTAATATTTCTCCCTTCGGCCGCATTTAAGTACCTTAGACTGGGGGAGAGTTTTGTACAAACTTAACAGTCAAAACACACCTTAAGTAATATAAATGTATGACTATGATTTGTCCGTTGTATGTAAAGATTATTGTATAATTAAAATATAGTCAAATAAATATAATAATTAACCAATAGCTAAATCAAGACGTACAAATAAAATATATTATAAAAATAATTACATATAATTAAAATTTAGATCCCATAGCACAAATGAGTCTCTTTGTTTTTCAGGATTTATTTTTTATTTTTTGGTTTATCTTAGAGACACTATTATAAAATATATGTGTAAATTAATTTATTAGGAGTACTATACTCTTTTTTAAGGCAGTGCACTTTATTATAATATTTAATATCAAAAATTAAATAAATTTAAAAGTAAGTATTTTACTTATAAAATTATATTTTTCAATAATTAAAACCTAATACTTTTAGTAATAATTAATAGAGTAATTCATTAACAATTTTTTATTGCAAAATATTCTATAAAAATTTTATAATAATAGCAATTTGAATTTGTATAAAGATAACTCTTTATTAAATCGTATTATTAATTTATTTTATTATTTTTTATCAAGAGCTTTAGTTGTTTTACAGTTTTGCAAGTGAGTTAACTCTTCCCTTTAGAATGAATTAGCCATTAAACGGGAAATGGATAATCTATCTTCCTTATCCGGCAAAACTGCAGAATCCTTAAGAAAGAATTAATCATTTGTCGGACGAATTAATTTTTGATGCTTTAAAGATAATAATTTTAAAACGAAAAATATATAAAAAACGAGCTGAAAATTATAATAAAATAATTTTAATTAATATGTTTATTGACTTATATATCTATAACAATACAGGTTTGCAACTGATTATGCAATTCGTTTAAAAAAAATATTAGTGATGACTTGGAAATGAAAACAATAAATATGTTAGGACCGGAAAAGTAACATTAAATTGTATTCAAGATTTTTTTAAATTTTACTGTACTATTTTTACAATTTTAATATCATTTTATTAGACGTGTTGAATAAAAAGTTTTATCAAGTTAAAATTTAAACATGCTCTCTTTCAGTGAACGAAATTTCGCGCACAACCACCGTTAAATATTAGATCAAGGTTTAATTTTGTGGATTTTCTCACTCGTGGCGTCGGAAAAATTGTTATAAATTATTCACTAACAAAAAAATTGGCGAGTGCGAACACGAACAGGAGTATTGATATTTATGTGAAGCAACTCGCGGCACGAAAATTAATTTCGTCCTTGGTATAAAATCGTGAATAAATAAATAGATGGAGATGAAAATTCGTCAGATAAGATGAAGTCTCTCTCATTCCGGAGATCCGGCCCTGGTTTCGGCAGAGGGTGGGTCAGGGAATTGTATTCGTTTTATATAATTAATCGATTCGACGCAGTTGTAAATTAAATTTTATTGTTTTGCCGGCCCTGATCTCATTCTCTCTCTCTCTCTCTCTAGCAGATTTAAATTTATTTTTCGCCATTTTGGTTGGTGATTAATCAATTTTATTTTGACGCACAATCAATTTTGCTTAAGACGCATGCATCAATTGGCCAGGGGCGTGGATCTGAAAAAAGTGTACCAATCTCGCACTGTCGTAGATTAACTACGAAACGAAAGACGAAATATCAGTCTGAGGCTGATTTATTGAGTGGAAAACTACAATATATATGTAAGGCTTAAATGAAAAAAAAACAGTTAAATTTGACCTTAAAAAAGTTCAGACGAATCCAAATAAAATAACACTCAATAATAAGTAAACCCAATTATATACTTATTTAACCTATTGACCTTCCTATTTTCATTATTTCTAAAATAAAGTTTTCCATTCGAAACGTTTTAAACATTTACATATAAATCAAGATTAACAGGCGTTACGTTTTTTTAGATCATAGCTCAGCAGCCATTTGGAAATAAAAACCCTTAATTTTTTTTAATAGCTAGTTAACTGATGATGATACAAAAAATTTAGGACAATTTCAAGAATTTACCTTTGATATATTAAACCTAATTTTATTTATAATATTTGCTATGGCAATTATCGCTTTTATTAATCACATTAGTTGGAATACAATTAATAGCATTCTCAGCTTAGCGTCTACCCAATAAAGCACATTTTTAAATTGTTGAGGGGCAGTGTCGACAATCCGTGAATAATCGGTGACTTTAGAATGATTCGGAGAATCGCGATCGCGTTTCTTATTCTTGACCATTGCAGCCAGGATGTCAGCACTAGAGAACGCTCCTCTTGCACGAGTTATCTAGGTTCTTAAAGATCCTGACAAACACAAGTAATTTTGGCGATAGCTATGAGGAGCTGGAACAAAATATTTTATTCATGCTGATTTATTTTAGATGTGCACAATCTTTTTTTTAAATATTTTTTTTATTGTTACTATTATATTATTTGTATAATGACCATTAGGAATAGCATTAGAAAGACCTGACAAGTCTTGATAGTCAGGTTTATCCACGGTTATATAGTTATATGTAGTGTTGCTGAATATCCACCTGTTCAAACATTAACGGACACGTAATGATTCGTATATGAACGACGACGGAAATAAATCAAATACACCTAATTCACTCAAAAATCGTCACTATTAGCATGAACGTCATAAGATACTACAGTAAAAGGACTTTCTTTATTTTGACCAATTGCATACATAGTAGTTATCAGTTTAATTTAATTTAGAGCTCACTTTTAACAGAAATCCTAATCAAGAGCTTTGTTAGTAAATCCTGAATTGGGACACACAAAAGTTCATCCGAAATAACGCCAAGCATCGACCGATAATTATGTAAAAGACCGAGGATGTAGCTGTTTCCCTTTTCACGTCAAAAGTAATCCAGCTACGACGTTTAAAATCTATAGTTTAACTTGATCATTGGAAACGACAATAGACAAGATTATGAGAACATCACGTAATAATAGAAATTACACAAACTGAATGTAACTCGATTATATTCAATTAAGGTAAACAAATTAACCTTGATTTTAGAATAAACCCATACAAAATGCATTGAATTATATAGTGATAAGTATGAAAAATGTTTTAAGGGATATTTTAAATATATTTTAAGGGGTATTTAAATTAACAAGGCGACCATAAAATAATATTATTTTCTAAACTGTACTTTTTAAATGTTTATTTTGCTCTGACTCAAACTTATGCTCAATTATACACAATTAATTAAAAAAAAAACACTGCAATAAAATTTTACGAAGAATAAGATCAAAAAAATATCGTTACATGTATTTTTTCTAAATTTTTTATTTGTTGACGTCATTGACCGTAACACCAATATATATTTTTGTTATATAAACTCTCAAGAATAGAGGAAGAAGAGAAAAAACACAAGAAATCCCCGACACTCAATATTGATTGTGACAATGCAATATTTTCCTTTCTCATAGCTGTACGTATCCCGAAGAGTTTGTCCCGCTCGATCCCGGTCCCGGGATTGGTCCACGGAGCCGCTTCCACTCGAAATAGCACCTGTCTGTCACCGGGACAGGAGTGGACAAAGGGAAATTGAGTTTTTGTTTCATAAGCGTCGGATATTGCTCAGGTGTGCTGGACACTCGCATTATACGGCTACAAGCAAATGGAAAAACACCCTGTATATACGTATAGCATGTGTGTACATACACACATCACCCCGTAATTTGAACGTATAGCCTACGTGAACGGAATAAAATTTATTTCTATTTACGGCGAGTAGAACTCGCAAAATTGCAAAGGGCCCGCGCAAGAAACTCTTAAAAAAAGATCAAAAGCTCCACAAAATGTATAGTATTTTCGATCAAAATTACGTATTTGCTAATAATAAACGTTGTGTTTGTATGTGCGCGCTTTGAAAATGTTTGATAAAATACACAATGTGTATAAATGAGGGTATAAAAAAATTGACAAACAAAACAGCGACAATGGCACGCGACTTTTGGGGAATCTGTAAAAATATATGTGTGTGTTAAAGCGCTTTAATAATATATGTTTGTATTAACCTTATTGTAAAAAATATATATTTATAATTAAATTTACATCCAGTATAACGAAACAAGTTTGTTATATCCGAAAGTTATTTTTAGCTTAGCAATCGATCAAGATATATTTTAGAGAATCCGAACCGACCTGCTTCAATATGTGCAAATCGATAATAACTGTAATGTTCCTATGATGGTTAATGTTTAAGTAATGGCCCATCAAACTTACATTAAATAGGTAATAATCTAAGTATAGCTATATAGTCAGTATTGATGTCTAGGATCAATAGAAATAATTTTATGATCTATGAAATAATGCTGTTTAAATAAATTACATTTTCTGACTTAATAAACACACTTTTAATTAAATAAATGCTTAATATATGTAAATACACATTTTAATTATATGTATTTATTATTATAACGTCAGTGAAAAGCTCAAAATCTTATTACATAAGATAATAAGAATATTCATTCAAGTGGGAAAATATAAGATTAGATTGATCTCTGCTAAAGTAATCCTAAAATATTATGCAAAAACCCTTTTTACAATAAATACAACTATTAACTCACCATGTTGTTATTTTATTTTATAGATTTATTTTTCAATTATGGTGTTAAATAATAGAACCCATTAAAAATCATCAATTGTTCATAATTGATTTTAGAAATTCCTTTTACAAGGTGCTTAAGAGCGACATAGATGTTTCTGGTCAAAGTTTTTGCTGATTGAGATTTAACACCTTCAATAAATTCGCGAGCTTTTAAGCTCAAACGATGAATCACACCGATCGGACGACTAGTATGACGATTACGATGGAACAAAAAAAAATAGTCGGCCTATTCGCACTCAGTTCGGTCTCGTTTCACGGCGTCTGCTTGATATCTAAATTCGAGATCGTTTGTTATGGAGAAAAAAATGAATAACGATCCAATATAAAAGATTAACTGCCAGAGCCGAATCAGTTCTGACGTGGAATATTTCAAATTCGCTCGTTATTTATGTCGTGTTCAAAGTTGAACGCCAAAGTTTGACGGTGTATAAATAAAAAAAATCAACCAATGTAGATATGACTTTACGATGATAACAGTGTAGTTTTATATATGATACAGCATACATTTTCTAGTATCGATTTGATACGTAGTTTTATTTTTATAAGCAACAAGCTACAACCATTAATTACATCATTTCTTAATTTATGTACAATAATATTCTTAAGTTTCACAAATTATTGGTAAAAACAATAATTAAATACAATATTTACTCTTATATTTTATACTTTTTCTCCTATTGTGAAGGTTTCAAGATATAATGGCTTTCTTCTTTTATCTTAGATATAAGTAGTTGGTTTTTAGTAGCAAAAATAATTTTCCTATATACACTTTGATATAAAAATCTTATGCTTTAAAAGCAAATACACATTTACTACTTAAGCATACAGTATTCTTTATCATCGCTATGAGCAAATATGAAGTATAAAAGGTTTGTATGAAAAAGAAATGACAGTAACAACTTGGTGTATTTATTTATTTTTCCCTAGCAGTGTCAAAACTAGGAATTACCCGACATTTTAGCCAAAGGGAGGTTGGGTGGCTTTTTAACCCTCACCTGGGCGTTTTTCTTAGCCTCTTTTTATATTTTTGTATAGAATGAAACATTTTCTATAACACTTTCGATACTTATTACTCTCTTGAAAGGGTAGGTTGGTTTAATGGAGCTTCTTTGAATTCCTCCAGCGAGAAATTAAAATTCGTGATCACCCCGAAACGCATACAATACGTAAAATAACACTCGCCAATTTGTTCAAAATATACATATATGTACAAAATATGCATATACTCAAGTGTTCTTAGTAAAAACATTACTACAGGAAAAAAAATCCGAGGTTTTAGGTTTTAATAAAATTAATTCTGAAAAGGGGTAGCAAAAACAATAATATTTCATTTTTATTTAAATTTATTTTATAAATTGTTGAACTAAATACAGTATTACGTTTATTACATTAAATTTATGTCAATAATATTACTTCAAGTACTCGTTTAATTTATTTATTTGTTTATTTAATCCAACTGAACAATGATGTATGATAAAAAGTCTGATCAATTGTGTATATTTTTTATAAATATAATAAATATGAAATGTTTTCGTAAAAATGTCAGACATGTCACGTATATTGATAAAAATAATATTTATAGCTAAATACAATATTGACATTTTGATGTATTAAAGTTATCTGATGTCTGTAGATATATCTCTATATTAGAGTAAATAAAAAATGTATTTATTTCTTATCCATAAAAAAAATACATTTTGTGTAAAATATTAAATGCTTGCAATTTATATAAGTTATTACTTTTTTTTAATATATAACGTGTTTCAGTTTTAAGTTCGTGCCAGTTCTAATGAAAAAAATATCTATGGTAAATTTTTTTTCCTGTCTTTGTTATCAAGTAGCAAAGGAGAGAAAAACGCGTTGTCGCGACATTGTCAAAATATCAAAAATTATATATAAAAATTTAAATATAAAGAGACAGACATTTGCGAAAATTATAAAATGACCCTATTCCATGCTTTCATTTACTGCAAAAAAATTAAAACAATTATTTTAGTTTGCGTTCGTTAAAAAATATTATAAAATAAATTTATTATACTTAAAATCAATACATTGTGGAAAATAAGGTATTGAGTATGGGTCGCTTAAATACTCAATCAAATACAGAAACTTTTATGCAGAATTACTTATCGCTACAATATCAGTACGATGCTTAAAAATATTATTTAAAAAAGACATTCAATAAAACTATTTTTTCGAAGAAAATTATTAAATCGATATATTATATAATTGTGAAAATACAAATATAGACAGCGATACACATATTGCTCATTTTACTGCTATTTGTTGTGTGGCACATATCAGTGAAGTGAGCTCTATTTAGATTCTTTATGAAGATAGGCTTACTGTCAACTGTCTGCCTTTTATTGTCGGAATATGTAATAATTTATCATTTTTCCTAATACCTACGAGCTTTGTAAGAACGTTCTGTCTAAAAACACTTTTATTTATTAAATTGAAATTACATTTAAAAGCAAATATATGTGTTTTTTTAATTTAAACGATGTTTGACTCATGTGCTTGTCTTTGTTATAATAAACACGTTACATTTTTGAAATCAATAGTTATTCATGTACTCCATGACACTTTATTTTACTGAATTCATGAATTACTTAATTTTATTCAGAAATGCTTTTTAGATATCTTTGTATGAGGATATTTAATTTATTATTATTTTTTAATTTATTCCAGCACCTTTTTAACTAGTTTTCGCAGAAATTTTTATGTTGCTAAATATTTTATTAATTTACTGAAGCGTGGTGTTAACAGTTCAACTATCAACAAGAAATTTAAATTTGGACGCTTGTTAGAGTCAGTACGTAAACTATAAGTAGCTGATCAGATGTATATTTTTTTATTAGATTATTTATGGTTGTATTTTTTATTATTATTATTTTTGAGCATCTTAACACATTGTGGTAAGATATCAGGTCATGATGATATAAATTTACTTTTCTTTTTATTAAATCAATCCTCCTTGTCAAGCTTATCATCTATTTTTAAACCTCAAAAATATTCTTCAAAGGTTAATGATTTTTGTTAAATAAAGGTCGGAATAACGCTGTACGTAGACCTAGACTCATAATCCAGAAGCCAAGGGTACCAGTCATGGCAGCAGACTCATTTTTATTTATAAAAATGAACTTTTAATAAAAACTGGCTTTAGGTGCAAAGTGATCTTTATATATTATATATATATATAATAACACAAAATATTTATAATTAATTATAAAGTTAAAATGATATATTTTTTAATCCAGAACTAAGCATTTTATCACACCTGGATTATGACTATAAGTAATATACTATATCAAAAAGAAATCTTTTTGTGTTATGCCAAAGTTTTCAATATACTCCCATATGCACACATGCGAATAAATTTACGTGCGAGAAATGTGAAAAATATCGCATACAATCTAAGACTGTATTATTTTAAAAATTCAGTTACCGTCAAGGTTCAAGTTATAAGATTTTTTAGGATACGTATTTTATTTATAGTCTATCAATGTCTATGTTTATATAATACATGCACATCAGTCGGTATGTTTTATATTTATTAAATAATTAATAACCCCAAAGTGACAATATTTAAAATATATATATAATAATCTGTATTTATTAAATAGCCAAAACTTATTTGGACCAATTCAATATAAAACGATCATTGTATGAGTATGTGTACATGTACCAAACTCAACCATGACAGCCGCTACCCAAATCCGGAAAATTATGGTCTCAGTTTTTCGTACGCAGGGCCTCAGCCGCTTTTCTCTTATAATAAATACTCCAATTTGCTACACTGCCGCTCTCTGACATCCGATAATTGAAATGAAGAACACCTGTGAATGCCACAAACTTAATCAAGACAAATTACCTGTGTGTATTTTTCTCTTCTTCTTTCTACCCATTTGTTTTCTCCTTCGCTCATCATACTGTTTTGCGGCAGGGACAACGTCACGGCGAAACCCAATTAATTATTTTAAGTCACTTTTCGGTCCTTTTGCTACGTTTTATATTACACTTTGCCATTATATAAAAGCGCGTGTTGATTTTGACGGATTACGTAAGAAACGCTTTTCCTGGCTTATCACGTGTGTGTGAAAATAATGCGATGGTGTATTAAAAAAAGAAATAAGTATATACATTATATATAATATGTACGTCTATTGCATATTTTGTATGAGAAAAGAATTTAAATTTTGGTTGTGTGTTATATAAGTGATAAGCGTTTTAACTTAAAATATATTTAAATATGTGTTTATTTTTTAAATTAGTCATAAAAGGCTGTTTCATATATTTCTATTACAATTATAGTTCTAGAAAAGTAAACTTTAATAAATAGCACGTGTAGTATTAATAAAATCGTTTCAGTAAGAGGATGTCGTTTTTGACTTTTTGTCTGTAAAGGAATGCATAGTTAGTATAAATAAAAAAAATATTTGACAACACTGCAATTTAAATAAATAAACTTATTCCCATGGTTAGAAAATACAATAAGGTTATTATGTTTAAAAATGAATAAAGTAATGTTCTATAGTCGTATCCTAATATATCATAAACCGGTTTATAGTGTGTGTCAGAGTATTTTTATTTTATTGACATAAAATTTTACTTTTTTTTTCTCTTCGTGGATCAATTTTTTTAATCCATTTGCATAAAATGTATGAAGCTTTGATTTATAATATTCTGATAGCTGCCATTTTGCACTGGCTGTCTTATTCTTTTTTTTCATTTAAGAAATGTTGCATCGATTGAAATAAATGGTAGTCGGAAGGAGCAAAGTCTGAAGAATATGGTGGATCATTCAGAGAAGTTTCTTGATTTTATCGAAAGTCAATTTTGCTACATGGATAGGTGCATTATCTTGTTCTAAAACTATTTGACTTCTGTTGACAATTATATACTTTTTTTATTTTTTCTGAAATTTGTTAAAGTTCTAATGTCGGCACGTTACTGTTTCTTCTGTATATTAATAATAAAGTTATTTGTTGTTGCAAATTATTAAAAAATAATAATAACTACTTGTATAATAATTTGATATTTAAAATCTATATGCGATGTACCATTCACATTTTTCGAGAGCATATACAACACTATAATTCTATTATTAAATTTATAACAATGTGCTGTGTGAAGTATTCTATTTCAAAAAGACTATATATTTCATCAGCATAAAGAAACCATATGTAATAAAGCCTCAAAAATGATGGGATTTGCTTTACGATTCGCATAAATATATATTTTTAGTATGTTTTATTCTATGCAGGCATATATTAAAATAAAAAAGAACCTAAAAGTTATTTATACATATAAGTAATTAATTTCAGAGGAAAAAGTATGAATATTATTTATTTAATTAAGCATTTATATATAAAAATTGTGATAATATATTAAAAGTTCTTAATTATTAAAAAAATCGTGTTCAATAGTTATATATTTATAAATATGTTTACACTGTATGTGATATTTTAAACTTTCTGATAAGAAGCGTTAAATAAAAAGTGCAAGACTTATACTTAAGCAATAACCACATTACAGATGTTTCAAAGCCATTAATCACATAAATTAAAATGTACACATTTGTAAGCAACGTACTTTTAAAATGTACTGTGCTTGCTGAAACGCGCGACGTAACAATAGTGTTGTTTCACTTAACAAAGATCCTTTAGTGACTATCAGGGAGTAATCACATTGGTTTCGTTTATAAATGGCACCCAGAAGGACTTATTATGCTACAGAAAACGTACCTTAAAATGAGCGGAGACAATGCGGTACAATTAGTAAAAATAAGCCTATTAATCCAAAAGCATTGACTCTTTCTAGCTTTACCAAAAAAAAAAGTAAGATTCACTTTGACACACTCTCACTATTTCATGAGGCAGCAACTCTTAATGACTATAACTACTCTACTTTGGACTCGAAGGCCAATTACAACCTCTCTTATTAATATAGACTCTTTTGTATTCGACACGCCGATTTATTTCTATATATTGGGCTTAATAATAAGTCGTGCGATAAAAATATATACCACACAGATCCAACAAGCGTCTCACCGTCTGGCATACAATTTGGCATTAATAAATAATAATAAATGTTAAATGTTATTTATTTACTTAGTAAGCAAAATATCTATATTAAAAAGACTATATTTTTAAATATATAATAAATACTATACAAATTTCACTATTGTAAAATTTGTATTGAATAAAAAACATTTGCTTTTATATGCCGATAAGCTTTTATTATTATTATAGGCATTGTTAAAAACCGAAATAGTTAACTTTCTCTTTGATAAATAAAACATCAAAGGTAAAACGTGTTAAATAAGTAAATCTATAAACCATGAATTTCAATTATGGAAAAATCTAACTAGGCTATTTTTATATTAGTATTATAGAAAAATTAATTTTGAAATATCATATTTTTCATAGAAAACTTGAATTCGCGTTATTCTGACAATTAAAACTAAATTTTCTTCTCGCGTTGTCCTGAAATTTTAATTGGAACGTTAACGTCGGTTATTGTTCCGTGCTAATAAATTCAATACAATAAAATATTTCGTTTATTATTTTATATTATATTATTATTATATGTATTATTTAGATCTTAGACTTAATATGCCTGCCGTATTATTAATAATGTGTAGACTAATCTGGTTTGAAGATTCACCACATGAAGAGGGATAATAGGAAGCAGGTTGCTATTTCGAGATTTGCCATTCGAGTTGTATCGGTGTTATGTGTAATTTGCGCTAAATACTTGAATTCTCTGGAATTTGTAATATAGATCAATAAACCAATAAAAAGTATGTGGATTCAAATTGTGTATAAATGTTTTGTTTAATTTGTACCTTGAGAGAGTTGTTTTAACAGAGCTGAATTAGTTATTGTATTTTTTTTATTAATAACTGATCGATAATATCAAATAATTTTAGTTAATAACTGATATTAAGTTAGTTATTATAAATATGATATAAAGTACTTATGCAATACACTAAATATAGTTTATTAAAATACTACATATGAAGTGGTAAAGTACTGTATTTTTTTATAATATATTTTTAATGTAGAATCAATTAATTTAGACTATAAATAAATGCTTTGACGTCGCATTGTTTTTATAAAATAATGGTTTATCTCTTTATATATAAATATCTTTAATAAAAGGTTTATGTCAGTTAATGTGTTCTTGTTCTTTTCACTAAAATTTAAAATTCATTTCCGTCGTTACAAAAAGTAAGCAAGGGTCTATTTATAAAACTTTTAAAGTATTCATTCACATAATCAATATAATATATATCTCAACTCCTTGAAGTGAAACGCTTTATCGCACTTTGCATGTAAGCGCATCCTCTCAACACCTGGCGTCTGATCTCAAAGATCCATTTCGAAAGTAATGCGTCGTACTCGGGTTGTCTCCGGCTATCTCAGTCCTAGTTCTGCCACTGATCCGGAATACTAAAAAGGGCTTATTGGTTACACGTTGAAGGTTGACTGCCCTCCGTTTGGCCCTCTCTATCGTTGCAAACGACACTGATAGATTGGGCCGGCGAAACCCCGTGCACTTTCGACGCCTCTATCATCTAACCCCTTCAAGCCCGAGATGTTTTGTGGACGCCTAATTTGGCCGAGGACAAATTGTGGCCACTTATATCGATCTGCTCTTCGAGGGGGAAATCTATGATGTACGTTTGTTGGTATAGTGTATGTGTAGAGAAGTGAAAAATGGCTCGGATAAATCGAATGGTCAAGATAGCATAACTCATTGTGAGGACTTGTTACAAATTTACATATTTATCACAACAAAAAACGTATCATGAGATATGCCTATAATATATTATTATATTGCAAATAATAAGCATATTATATTACAATTATACTAGTAAACATATTTAAGAACATTAATAAGTAAAACAGAAAGTTTTTTATTTTTAACTTTTTAAATGTATGTGTAAGTCATAATAGCTTTACGCCAATGCATCGTGTAGAATATACAGAAAAAAATCATCGTAAGAGTAAAATCGTTTAGAGAGTCATAAAGTTAAAAGTATCGAATCTCGTATACCACATTCTTAAAAAATAGTCATTTAAATGATATTTTGTCTTGCGTGTTTTAGACATTTAGCCAAAAATAAGAGAAATTTAAGAAACAGATTATGACCGTATGGTAGCAAAGTTGTCTCTCAAAATATTACGAGTGCTTCATATTTTTATTTTTTTATTACACTTAATTAAAAGAAATTGCGATGTGTGTGTGAATGTGACAAAAATAATCGACAGTGAAGCTTTTTGTATGACATACTTTTGATTCAATTTTTTTTTATGAAACACCTGGTATTTTACTTTCTTACGTATAAAACATGTGCAGTTTCTCTTTCTGCGATTTTATTAACAAACTTTAACAAGCAATCCGTGTAGTGCGACGAGTGTCAGCTGATTGATTAAACGTTTCGTTCATTACCGCGCATAATTAAATTGTCGCTGCGGTCCCAGCCCTCTTCCGCAGGGCGTCGTTATCCGAAGGGCGCGCCGGCGCGCAATATTTCAAGAATGCCGCGGCGTCAGAGCCCGCCAGAATTCGCCATATCCCGCGGCTGGCGAAATAGCTACAGGGTCGGTAAAAGCAGCGCCCCACAAAGGGATACGCACGGGGCGCCCTCACAAAGGACTCGTCAGCGGACGTCACGCGGGGGCGCGCGATGGGGGCAGGGTCTCATCAGAAACAGAATTGCCCGCCAAGACGCGGGGGCAATGGGTGGCGAGAATTCACTCGGCGAAATTACTTCATCACGGCAAAAATTATCCAAGCACTTTCGGCCCACCCTGTGCGTATGAGCGCTCTCTAGACGTCACCCGCGTTGATAATTTTCGTTTTTTTACGTTTCTTGTCTTATTTTTTTCTACCTATATAGAACATCTTGTGAATGAGAATTGGGCCGCAAAAGGTTGGCGATTATAATCAGCGAACGCTTGTTGCAAATGTGTACTGGGTATAATAGAATTGATTGAAATTATTCCACATTATATTTTAATTTATTTTCCTAGCTGTTCTCTTATAGGTAAAGATCTTGATCCACAATTATCACAAGGTCGTATTTTTTAACTCATCTGACACTATATTTTACTGCAATTTTAAGTCATCAAATTTAAATGCGATGTTTGAAAAAGTTCTTAAAAATTAGTGTATGTTAAAAATATTCTGATTTTTTAGTAACAATATTGATTCTGCCAAAATTTAAGCATAAGACAAAATTATAACAGCAGCTTAAATAAGTTATAGCTAAGTAGTTTTTTTGAATTAGATAAATTGTCTTCCATATCGATCTTCCTAGAGGTCTTAAGTTACGTAAGCAACGTCAATAATCAATGTAAGTAACTGCGAAAAATGTTGCTTTTTTGGACAGATCTACTAGCTAAGAACATTTTATTTGAACTAAAATGTCGAAAGATTTATTGTGTGAATGACGCGAATGCTAACATAAGACAAAAAACTCACACGATATAAAACTTCAAAGATTATTTAGTCACGATGCAAGGTAATAAAAATATGTTTTGTGCTAATTTGTAACGATTAATGTTATTACATTTAAAAAAGCATTCGATAATGTTAATCATGCTTTACTTGTAAAAAATATCTAATTTAGGGTTTTCTTAATAAACATATTCTCACATTACTTGACCGATAGATATTAGTTCAAGTATAAAAACTCTTTGTCAGAACGATATAAGAGCTCTACTGGAGTACCTCAAGGATCAGAAGAATATACTTGAATCCATTGCTGTTTCTATTTTTATTAATACCATAGAAACAGCAATACATCATTCAATTTCATTATTATATGCAGATGACTTGAAAATGTTTAAGCAAGTGCAGTCGATTTCGGATTTATCTGCAGGAGGATATCAATTCTTTATGGAAGTGGGCTTGCTATAACCAATTGCCTTTCAGTGTAAAGAAATGTCATACAATTTAATTTTCAAAGTCGTCGATACTGGCAATATTTTCCTACCATCTCGGCGGATATATTCTAGACAGATCTTTCTTTACTAAGGATTTAGGTGTGATTTTCAAAGAACTTTGGAAATTTAGCCTCACAGCAGATCATTAAAAATGCTCGGTGTTATCTTAAGAAATGCGCGCTACTTCAGGAGTACTTTAGTATTGTGCACTCTTTATGATGCTCTAGTCCGCAGCATACTAGAAACTAGCTCTATTATTTGGATTTCAATGTAATAAATTAAAGCTAGAAAAAGTACAGCGTAAATTCTTTTGATATTTATACTTGAAGTAATACGGGTATTATCCGTTCTTGTTCCCAGTGCTTTTATTTTGGGAGCGCTGGTGTACGTTTCTTTGTCAACTCATAGAAGTGTTTATATAATTAAACACTTCTGGAAATTGCTCAAAGGCATCGTAGACAACCCTTCGGTGCTCGAGAAGCTCTAAATGTGGGCTCCGGAAGGTTATACATAGTTCTCGGTCGCGTCCGCTGTTCTTGCCTGTAAAGTTTAGAACTGGAGCATTTACCAACTCTTCTCTAGCAAAGGCCGTTTGCCTCCTCAATTAGGTTAACCTGTCAGGTCATGATGGTCAAAATTTGAATGAATAAATAAATGATAAACCACAAACTAAAGTCTAAAAATTAAGCACAACAGTGATAGAGAAATAGCTAATAAATAAGTTCAATGCTGGTACATTGGCAGACAATCTTGATTTCAGCTTTATAAAATGCTTAGGATATTTTGGTTATTGGATGATTTTATAAAGGTAAAAAAATAGTAGCTGTTAGTTTAGTATTTTTTTTGATAAGTTATAAGCATCACTTGATAGAAAACAACCCAAAACACAACGCAAAAAAATCAGTTTCAACAATGCAACAAAGCATGATTATTTAGCAAAATCCATATTTCTTCATATTCATTAGTTCATGCCACCCTTAATTTCTAGAATAAAATATTTCTTTATATGAAATAATGATGAGCTTATAACTAAAGTATGCCTTTATTTTCTAAACTCAAAGTGAACGTGACAAATAGCACTTCAGCACAGGGATAATGACACTCAAGCATCTTGGATGAGATGTATTGATCTTAAATGATATTATATGGATAAATATTTAATACATATGCCTGTCTGAAAAACTATACAACTTTCTTTGTTCGTTTTTTTCTTAGTTTTTTGGATACTTAGTCATTTTATTATATTATATTGCCATCTGTGCTCTTTTTCCTCAAGAGTCATAAAGAATTATAAAGGGGCACAATATACATAGTCTTACTTTTATTCTCTAGTCAGGAATTATTTTTTCATGTTTATCAATAATATTATGTAGTCTAACTTTCTATTTATCGCCAATGACCTAAAAGTGTGTATGTCTTAAGATAGATTCGATTTATGATTGTAAAAAGCTTTAATTTAATGTAGAAAGTCACCCGCTAATAAATTACCATTTAGAATACAAACATGTCATTTTATTACATATTCTAGTGAAAATACGCTACTTTAATTCAAATATCAAATGGATAACAATGTGTTTCATCGCATATAAATGGTAACTGATTAAAGTGTTATATTTCAGAAGTAGTACAGATATCATTAGCACATAAAAAACATATGCAATCAATCTTCTGAATTGTTGGGATTTATTTTGCGATTCGCGCATCAATTAAGGAAATCAAGGATATTTTTGAGCATGCTTATCTGATCTGAGCAAAGTCAGATGCAAAATATCCATCGCGTATAATGCGATAGAGGACGGTGCATTAGATTATTGAAGCAGCGTGTTTTGCTTTGTATGCTTGTTACTTTTTAATATATTTTAATGTACAAGTACGGCTGGAAAGCTGAAAAGCTGCCACACGCCTATTTATGATAATAAATAAGCAATTTCCTATATATTTAGATTTATTATAACGAATAAATTATTATTGTTTTTTTATCTTACTTATTAAATATTAAACAAAAACTGATATTATAAATCAAGATACCAATTCAGATAAAACTATTTAGTTATTAGTACTTTCTATATTAATTACAAGTGTTACTTTATCTGATTATATTTAAATAGTTTTGAGCAACCGATACTTCTGGTTTTATAACGATACAAACAAGTTTTAATTTGTTGGCAGAGTAAATCACGCTGCCAACAGCTCGATTGATATTTAAATTACACTCAAATTTACCAGTGTTATAGTTTCAGATTTATAATACTTTACTTTACCATCAAAATAAATCGATCTAATTTGTCGGATTATATAGCATTATGAAACTAAAAATAATTGTCAAAGTGTCCCTGTGATGAATTGTCTCTGCGGAGCAATTTTTTATATTAATTGAGCGTTTAACTCAAATTTTACCCCAACGACTCATTAATTAATTAGGGCAATTATAAAAGCTTTTTTGTTAACATTAATAAAAAAAGTACTTTCAATTATGATACATAATGTGCGGGGGAGGTATGAAACGTATGAAATTAAATTTATTATTATGCTCTGCATATATTTTATGTTTTTAAATTTACTATAATTTAGCAGAAAAAATATTTTCTTACTATTAATAATATTTAAAATTCAAAAGTCAGTACAAATGTCAAATAACATAACTTTACAGATACAAACAAATGTAAAATAACAAAAAAATAAGCTATCAATTGTGAAGTAACAAAAAAAATGTGATATATTTATTATAATTGTAAAGCCTGTAAAACTAATTGATAAGAAATTAGTTGTGATGTGATTTTTAGGATTTTATTTAAGCATTTAGTGTTAATTTACAATATGAATGAGCTTTTTCGTGATTTTAAGCTCTGCTATAATATATAATAATGTATTTTCTGGGATATTGCACTATTATTTGATGCTTCACAATCAATATTATCTAATAGCCTAAATTTTAATATTTTTCAATATTTAGTGCAGGTTAAAAATCTGTTCAATTTATTTTGCAGATTGCAATTTTTAGTATGCTTTTTTAGTGAGCAATCTTTAGTTTTTACATGTTTAAATTTTCTATATGTAAGCATTTCTGATGAATAAATATTTCCTAATTTGTTTTATAGCAGAACACTTTATATTTAGAAGAACAATATAGTAATTACATCACTAAGTCAGTGTAAAGACATATTTGCAATAGGATGACGAACGCTATTTAGCATACGATTTGCATATTAAATTAATAGTTTGTAACCAATTTATAACCTAGATCGTTTATTCGATAAAGGCAAATAAAATATTATTTATAGTATATTTTTAATATCTATATAATATTGAAATGAAATAAAATCTAGTTGCTCTTGGTAAAATTTAATTAAAAGCTTAGCTCGAGGATAAAAACAAGGTTGTCGAGGATTATTACAAATATAGATCGAATCCGGGTAGTCAATAATAATAATAACAATAATAAGGACGTTAACGAAGGATAATTCCGAATGGAAAATTAATCCATTTCTCTGCCAGTCCAGTGCTTCCGAAAACCCTGCTTGAGAGACTCACTGATTTGGCCTGCGGTAATGATGTTAATTAAAATAATCCATTGGGAAGTCCCCCGACTCTTCCAAAACTAATGTGCTGACTTAGCCTATTATCGTTCCTGCTCTTCTATTAGGATTCTGGCGTGTTAAGGCCCCGTCAGATATCATTAATGACACCTAGACACAGAAGACAGGACTCGCGCACCCTTAATTCTGCACTAACTTTGTCGATACGATTGTCTTTTCCGGAAGCGCGACGTGTATGTACAACCATTAACAACTTAACGGAACATCTCGGAACTTGCAGGAGATAAGGGCTCGTATGCGACGAGTGCAATTCAGATATGTTGGCGAAAGGGTTGTGAAGCAGATTGACAAGTGCTGAAAGCACACACGAAGTTTCGTGTGTTGTAATCGCAATAAAATAAGAGACAAACTTTACAGAAAATCGAATTTAATAAGTTTAAAAACTGATTATTCAGTTACTAAAAGAATAAAATTTTAATCTAAATGCGTAAAACAATAACTTTTTAAATGTAAAAATGTTATATCAAAAATATAGTTATTTTTATCAACGTGTTGTTAAATAAATAACACAAAAAGGTTTGACATCAGAGAGTATTTAATAAACCGTTAATATTAATCACACATTGAGGCAAAATTTACATTTAAGAATGCATACCGCAAGCAATTAACTCAAACGAACATATCGGAAACTATTACTGCAAAAACTCTGCGTACTTTAATTTTATTTAATAACAACAACAGTGCCTAAGATATCAGCATTTATAAAAAAATGTATTAGAACCACTTGTTAATATATTTATATATAAAATTGTGTAAAAGTATTTTAAGTGTAATTCAAATAACACATAGAAATATATAATTACCAATATATAACATAAAATGTTTATGATTAATGTTACACAATGTAAAAATTGTAGTTATTTATGTTTATTAATTTAAGTTATCAACATTTTTTAAGAAAGATAAAATCAAATAAAAGGCGTATGATTAAGGTATAAAAATAATTTGACATGTAGATAGCTTCAGTGACAGAAATTCGATTACATGAAATGACAGGTTTTATGGTGGATTCTAATATATGCACATATACACACATTACACACATATACTTTTCTTATAAAGAATAATTTTCTTTTCATTCTTGAAAAGCCCTTATGTACGTACACGTATACGTTTCGAGTTAATTCTTTCCCCACAAACATGATATCGCATGACTAGCGACAATATTGAAAGGGAAAAGCAGCAAAAGAAAAAACGTTCAGTGAAATTTTGCGTATTTTATTAAACGTATATGAAAATTCATATCTTCATGCGAAATAAAGACGTAACGGAACGAACGAAAAAATCACTCTAGTAATAGTTTTAATTTTTCCGCTTCATGGAAAAGATATTTATATAAATATCGTATAACGTAAAAGAAAAAAAAATTTCGACCTTGCCCAGTGAAATTTCGACAAGATAAGGCGTACATTTAGCTTTTCTTTATGCTTCGCAAAAAAATATTTTGTATAATATAGAGGAGATCTGGGTGAATTTGTCTCGTTTTATTGCCCAGCGCGCTTTTTTAATTTGGGCCCAAAAGGGTAAAAACAAAGTTAAGCAAGTGCTAAGCAAGAGTTATATCCGAAAAAACTCTCAGTTAAAAATTTTCGCCGAGGATGCGCAATTAAGTGGGATAGAAAATATTTCTCTTGTATATTATATACATAGTATAAGTAAATGTTTGTATTTGTGTAATGTGCTCGAAAAAAAGAGAACGAGTTGGCTTAAAACACAAAAAACGTAAAAGTCGTACTCAAGAGGTATTTCAAAAGAAATTTATAGTACAAAACGATTAATTAAAAATTGGTATTTTGCGAAGCAATGAAAAATATTGGCTTAACGGTTAATTCATCTCAATTAATATACAACTTGTAATACATTTTTTTATGAAATTCATTTAAATATTATATGTATAAAATATTTATTATAAAAATAAAATATGTGACCTTATTAAAAAAACCTTAAAATTATTTGCAGAATATATATTCATTCAAGTTTTTTATTATTGGTTTCCTCAATTTTACTTCTCGATTTTTTCGAAAAATAATATGTAATACCTACACAGTATGTGAATATGATAGTAAAATATGTTTTGTAGATATCTTGATATTATTTATAAACAAAAAACTGGATGATTGTTGAAAACCAAACTTAAATAGGATGATTTTTTGTTATAATAGACGCAAACAATCGAATGACCTGAACATATTGATCTACTTCGATTTATCATAGAGCGTTGTGTTACATAGAAATTTTGGTTTTCTGTATTTATACCCGAATCGTAAAGAAATTTTCGATAGAAGCTGTTGCTAGTTTACATTTCTTATATTTCGAAAAAATGAATAATAAAATTTCCACACGAAGCAATTTCTTCTTATCTGATTATTAATGTATTGTAGTTCTTAGTAAAGATTAAAGTAGTTGAGAAAATCTTTTATATATTTATACCATTCAAATACTTCCTAACGCTATTAAAATCTTTCAAGAAAGCATGTATATATTTTAGCATCTGGTACAGACCCACTCTTTTTATGCAACAATTTCAAAACAATGCATTAGTTGTAAAAGATTTAAAATATCTTTAAAAATTTAGTTTTTAAATATTATAACACATTCTTGATGTGTCATTTTTCTGATAATTTCTAATAATATAGAGCGTAAGCTGTATTTCAAAAATATATAATATTAATGTACCTTAGATCTTAGGTAACTATATAATGTTTTTGATTTTTATAACCTAAACATACATTGTAAACAATTTTATTTTACTATATTTTATTTATGTTAATGAAAATGTATTCCAAATTATTTTAAAAAATAATTGAAACGCTATTGCTTTATTGTTTTGCCTTCCTTATTATAATAATTGTCATTTTGATACAATAATTTATCGAACATAAAAATCTTTAAGACATATTTGATTGTTTCTTTATAAAAACCATAATCTTTTTATTACTTTTTATTAGGCGACTTGAATAAGTATTTTAAGAAAATGGTTTGGTGAATTCTGGTTTACCTTAAGCCAGTAACATTTTGCAAATCGATGTAATAGCAAATTTTAAAGAATACTGATAAATAATACTAATGTATGTTTACAAATGTATATATATATATATACATATAACAGACGTCTACGAAGCTGCATTTGTAGTCTTATAAAAAAATCACATCCGTATGTAAATCGTATATATAAAAAAAGTAAAAAAAATCTTGAAAAGTCTCATTTGAAATTATTAGATTTCATAAAAAATAGTATGTGAAAAAAATGATTTTAAGAGGAGGGCAAAAAATCTTTGGGCGTCCCCAGTAGCGAAATTTAGCGTCGGTTCAACAATGGCGTCGCCACTTTTCCATCCGCCCCTCACAGACGAGGAAAACTTGGAGTGTTATTATTTTCGTTATAGTAAATATGAATATATAAATTCTTTATGCAAATAGCACTTGGTGCGGTAAGAGAGATAAAGAGTCGGGAAAACCGCTGAGGTGAAAGAAAAATGAGCCAGGAAGGGTTGTTGTTTTAGTGGATGCCTTTTTTATATCTTTTCTTTTCCTTTTTAAGTTCAAGAGCCGAAAGGTTTTTTTTTTTGTTTGCTGGAAGACACTTTGGATCGTCAAATTTACACTTATTGATATAAAGTTAACGTTAAAATTTCCTAATGCTGTATGCAAAAGCCAATCTAAATATTTTTAACATGCGTTTAAAAACTTTTATTTTATTAGCTTAAATTTCTAATTAATTAATACCTATTTTTATTTGATAGTAAATAATTAACGCCAAAGTTATACAATTAATATGCAGCGTATTTATAAGTCCATAAAATCAAAGAATAAATATATACATATATTATATCTACTCAACTGAATTCTATCTTTTGACAACGGTGATTAAATTTCCATTAACTAATTTTTCGTTACTTAAAAACGGTGGCAAACATAAGGTGCTTATGTCAATCCTTTGCAGTGATATTTTAAAATGGAATCTTCCTGTAAGATATTAAAAGTTATTTAGTGAATATTAAATCCATTACCCTATTTTTATTCCAACAGTAACGCTCTGTATAATTTCATCTTGTGGTTTTATTCTCTTTGTCTCCGATTTTATGGCTCTTACAGCAGCTCTCATCGCTTGTTTCATTAACTTATTCTCTCTTTATGTGATACTGCAGCTCTTTAAATAACTATCCTATATGCAATATTTCGTCATCTGATTGATATTTAAAGCAACTATTAGTTTTATTACTTTTAAATTTGAATAATGACATTAGGATTATTTAATTCGTACGAAATATATTTTTATTTAATTATATTTATTTTATACATACATATATATAAGGTAATCTCAAAATAAATGTCGTTTTTTTTATTAAGGCCTTAACAGTCAGTCGTGCTTTTCCGTTAAAACATGTGTACGTATTTTGTGAAATTAAAATGATTACGCTCCAAAATTTACGATGGCCAATTTTTTAAATAAAAGAAAATTACATGGTATATGAATTTCTTAAAAGAAATGGTTTTTTTAAAATCATTTGTAATTTATTAGATATCCGTAATTGTCAAAGATGGTTTAAAAAAGAACGAAAAATTACGATATCACGAATAATCCTGTATGTGGGTCAGCAAAGATAAGCGACGTGCAAGCTTCAGAAATTAAAACAAACCCTACTTAAACTATTTTAGCTGACCGAGAAATTAAATCAGTCTGATTAAATAGTGCATAGACGCATTAAGAAGATTAAGAAAGCTTGGAGAGAAGGATATACTCTGTCTCTAATATCACACGAATCGCCACGTATCCGCATATCCCAAGAGCTTCTAAATCTTGAAGCTGGTCGTCTTTTATGATCATTTGATAACTGCAGATGAGAAATGAGCATCATCGTAGACAGTGGTTATCCAAGTAGTAAAACTAACCTCAAATCATGGGCTCACTATGAAAATAATATTTTGTGTATAAAATGGATTGTGCATGATGAAATTCTTAGAAATGCACAAACAATAATAGCAAGCTTATATTAGGATCAGATAAAATGCTTACACAAAAAAATAAAATAAATATTTTATTAATATCGACCGAAGTCGAATCGTTCTACAACACGACAATGCGCGTACCCATGTGGCGAAATTGACTCTTGATAAAATTATGGAACTTGGCTCGAAGATTTTATCTTATCCACCTTATTCCATAAGCCTTGCTTCTTCCGACTATCATTTATTTCGAGTAATGCAACACTACTTAGGTAAATAAAATAAAATACAGACGATGTTGAAAAGAGACTACCGTAATATTTTGCAGCAAAGCCAGACATTTTACGCTAATGAATAAAAAAAATAGTGAGTGGTGGGAGAAGTTTTTTACATTTTTTTTTATTTCAATAATAACAAATATTTGATTTCTTCAATTCATTAAAAATACCTTATATGTGACAATTATAACAAGAAAAGCTCTTGTGTATTAAGCTGTCATTTTTTTGTTATCATTTTATTTTCGCTTTATATTTTTTTAATAATACACGTTATAGTGATATGTTAAATAATTAAACAGATCTTAAATAACTATATACTTTTAAACCTAATTCTGTTAATTAAATCTTGATAGCATTTAAAGGGTGTTTGTTCCTAAATAAGATTAAATACACATTGATTTATAATCGTTATTTTTTTAAGGATATTTTTACGATGCTATATTACAAATAACATTTTTTACGCATTTCCTCTGTTTTTGCACATACCAATGTACAATTTTGCATACATGACATTTTCTTTATTTTGGCAATGAACCCACATTAACATATGTAACGATTTTTTCGACCTCCATCAGTTAAGGCGACTTTTGTCGTGTCGCAGCGACTTTGCATGCAGATTAGCCGTTACGTTTATCGAGGTGAGAAATGTATTATGAAAAATTAATATATTACGATACGTTCACAAATTGAATGGTGGTACACGAACACTGGCCACCTCTGTTTATTCTTTAACGGCCATTCTTGAAATTTAAAACCCGCAGTTATTTTTAAACGTCATTTATTTTGCGTTTATCAACGTCAAACGCCATTAGATACGCCACGCCATAAGTCGAATTGATCGTTATGGAAAAATATGCGATTTCACCCTAATGTGTTCTGATAAAATATAAAATAATATAAACACTTGATAAATATTTTAGGTTTTATTAAAGACGCGAGATATCTTACTTTAATTAAGGGAATTGTTTTAAATTAAAATTATATTATTTTTCTCTGCTAATATATTAAACAAAAAAATATTGTATTGTTTGAATTGTTAAAAATTATGTGAAGGAAGAGAACAGAGTATGTTTTTTTTCCCATTTCTCTAAATTTATCTATATAAACGTTTGCAGTGTTACAGTTTTTAAGTTGAACGAGTCGGGTTGGACAGATTTTTTCAACAGAAACGAGGGTTACAATGAGAAAATGCTGTTTTTTGTTCTTTGTCTAGCCTTGACTGCTGATTAACATAAATTTTGCATAAAGCATACTTATAAAATTAGTTTCGTCTTTAAGAGAAACGTAAACTAATACATAATTGATATTTTAAGTATTTAAATACTACATAGTACAAGCGTACACATTAAAGCATTTAGTCAATTAATTAATAGGCATGTAAGTCAATTGAATAGAGATTTATTAATAAATATGCCATAAATAATAAAATACTAGCCAATATCACTAGTCTCTCTTAAACATTAAAGTAATACAAAGGCAAAGTTAGCACTTGGATATAAAATAAATAAATCTACTAAGACATATTAGCTTTTTCTTATTAATTATATAAGTAATATATAACGTTGTTGGATGAATTAGTTTTAGCATTTTCTGTCAACAAAAATCATTCACAGACACCAACATTATAAATATACATAATCGATACATATATGTGTATATGCAGCTGAAATAGATATAGTAGTAATATCAAAATAACCACTTACACAAACCTTTAGTGCTTTTGAATCATTGGCCAAAAAACGAGCAAAATATAAAATACACGGCTACAACTTAACTAAAACGGTATTTTAAATAACAAGATCAAGAATGGGCATTATATGGTGGCTTCGTGATCTATTTACGTTATTAAATAAAAAATTCTATCGCTCGAGTATTGCAGTGACATTGTTTCTAAACTTCGCGTTTTGATTAATACAATAAATTGTTTATTATTGACAAAAGGTTACAGAATAATGATTATGGTTTTAAAAAGTCTCGGGTTTTATGAGTATTATTATTGCAATACTCTTAAGAATTTATTCATAATAGTATATAAGATTTTCCTGTCAATTCCAGTCACGGATATTGGATTTAAGCCAACGACTTTTATTTGATTATTAATTACCTATACAATTGCTTCATCGTGCCGGTCACAATAATTTAAATTTAAGTTATATAATAATAAGGTATTTTAATATTTTTATAGGACAATCGCAATAAGTCTTTGCGCATGAGCTTGACGTAAATGCAGAGAAGAAATAAAAATAGGGGTAGAAAAATCTAAACGTGACACTGGAAGCAATTTAATGTCGCTTTAGTTATTTCGTTCGCGGCCGCCGGGTGAATGCATACAACCCAGGGTGAAATACACTTTTCTCAGGGTAATTTTCTCGCGCTTTGTCAACGTAATTGTGCTAGGGTAAGCTACTGGGCCATGCACCCTTCAAATACCTAGCTCCCCGCTCTAACACAAGGGTCTAAAATAAATACGAAAATATCAGACGCTTTGACGTTTATTGTCCCGTGTCAGGCAGGCTTTCCCTGACTTTATGTAATAATAACGTATCGGCATCGACGGGTGGGATTCGATGTTAACATATATGTACGTTGTATTAATTAAATTTTGAAACATTATCCATACAGAGTATCATTCTTCTTTATGGGCTTGTCCTACAAGCCTAAATGGCACGCTATCGATTTGATTTATTAGGCCATATCGTATCATCGTAACTGACTTGTGTATTGTAATTTAAAATTTATTTGTATTTTGGAGTAAATATTAAACGCTATAAATATCAACATCGATACTATATAGAGTAACGTAACAAGAATCGTTTAGTATTTTTTTACAGCTCGTAGAAAAATTGATCATGAATAAGTAATAGATTACGCTAACTAAAATGTTATTAAAATATGAATAGTATCTGATGTGTTAACTATTTTTCATGTTTATTTGCACTTTAATAAATAATTTAAGACAAATAAAACATTTGTAATGTATATTATTTTTTAACATTATCATTTTGTTCTAGGTACTTTTTATTCAAGTTTTCAAAGAAAAGACGGCTTTTGAAGATTAATTAAAAAATTTAAACTAACTAAAGTTATCTATTTAATTTACTAGTTTAGTTCTCTTAAATCTCTATATGCTGTTGTATTTGGAATGTATTTTTTGTCATTTTTCTAAATAATATATTTAATTTTTTACTTTTATCCCTGCTTTTAAATTCTTGAAGATAATTTACCCGCACAATTGAATGAATATTTGACGTAATATTATAATTTGCGCGTGCTAAAGTTTAATTATAGATGCTTCATGTTATAAATATATAATTAAATGTAGCACTTGATCCATACACTCCAACAATTGATCTCATGTAAAAGTTGCGGCACTCGACCCGCAACTTTTCCAGCAGCAAAACGAAAAAAAAATAGAAAATTTGCAACGGCGATCCTTGCGACATCTGCCCCGGAATATATTACTACATCTAAACATCCAAAGTTGGAGTGAAGTTTAGAAAAAAGTCTAAAGAAAAAAGACACTTTCGCCTTAGGCGGCTTCGGCGCGCCCGACTTTTAGCATTTTTATAGCAATGATAAAAATTTACGATTCACACAATTCAGATTATTATTGTCGTCATCGTGAATACATGCTTATGAATATATGCATGTATTTGTATATTTATATTTATATATAGACATACTTGAACGACGATAATTTGGCTACGTTGAGCTTTACGACATTGAAGCGCGCCAAATGAGCGTGAAAAAGAAAGGGCGTAAAAGGAGTCCACTGAATGGTAATAAAATAAAAAAACAAGCATAGGGGTAGAATAGTTCAGAGCAATTTAATAACATTTAAGTTATTTAATACTCGTTTTATGGTTGTATAGTAATTGAGACATACATTATTTTAGTGGTATAATGAAGTTAAATATAATTGTTATTTTATTTTATTATTATTACTTTTTTATTATAAATCTGACCAAAACGACTTGGCAGGTTTTCCTAATGCGTCATTATGACCATTTAACAAACAATAATTAACATTTATACGAACAGTTATGATGCACTAAATGCCTGATGCAAGAGGAACGTATACAAGCGCTGACGTCCTGGACGTAACGGGCGAGAATAAAGAACGCGATCGCGACTCTCTAGGGCACTCAAGCTCGCAACCGAAAGTCGCTGAACATTGACGGGTTGTTGACTCCGCCCTCTAGAAACTTTAAAAAGCGCCTTATTTAGTATACATCACGCCGATAATGCAATAGTTTGTATTCTAACGCTTCTAGCAAAAAAATGGACAATAATACTGATACTCCCTCATGTATCTCTCTAAAATTTCTGTTAACTTCTCTAATAACAATAAGTACTTTTTTTCACTCCAATTCCAGACACGAAGCTATACTCAACGACGCAACTGTATAGTAAAGAATTCAAATCGACAAAAAAATATTAAAGTGATACGTATCTCCGTTCCTGCTTGAATGTCACTTTCAAGTCATCGACGAAGGTAATCCTGCTCAAAAGACCTCTGCTAAACTGTAAGAGAATTCTGCCGGGCATGGTGATTTGGAAAATGTGACAAAATGACACTTGGCGATGCTAAAAAGAAGTCGATTTTTGACCTCTACAGTAACAACAGGTCTTTCTATAAATAAAGTGAATTCGAATTTGTACGAATACTTTGAAACACTTTCGGGCCTCAGACTTTAATAAATATTTAGATTTATTAATCGCAGCATTTATGTTGTTAATAAAGAGCAAAAAGAGTAGAGGACCCAAATTGAATCTCTGAGGTACTCTAAAATGAGCGAAATACACATCGGAGCGAAGATTGTCATTGTTCACATATTGACGGTGGTGACTTATGTAACTCTGAAAAAAGGTTATAAGACCGTTTGATTTCAATCATTTTGAAATAAAACACAAATCAGAATTCTTAGAAAGTATAAAAAATCTAAGGCATATTTTTACTTTGAGATTGACTTTTCATTCCACTAGAACATCCATTAAATTATTGCTCAGCATAATTATTAAAAAGCTAGGTTAATTATTACAACTTAACACAAAACAATTTCCGATATTCTAATTTTTCGGTAAACGTTTTCTTAAAAACAGGTGTCAACAATTCTTTATAATTTTAAGCATGTCATTGATTGATAAATATCTAAACTTTTTTTTAACAATTTCGTACAAAAATTCACGACATCATTTTATCACATGTTGCTTGTTCAGAATATTGCTATAAACATAAACAAGTTATCAATGAATTTAAGGCCATTTAATAAATAATTCTAGCATCATTGAAATATAGCTTTATAAATACATTTATAGAAAACAAATATTTTTTTATATAGAACACACACGTAAACATACCATTTATTTACATAAACACGGTTTTCTACAAAAACTTATTAATTATAATTCGAGTTTTCTTTAATGTTGATGGCAATCTATATTATTATTGAAATAATTTAAAAGTTTATGCAACACAGCATAATTCCGAAGTTTATAAATAAAAAAACATTTTTTTTGCTTTCTATATTAGCATAAAAACTTTTGTAGTAACTCTGCGAATTTTATTAAAAGAATTACAACTATTTTCTTGGTTAATGACTTTTTGAAATACACCAAAAAACGGCAACGTCGAAACATTATTTGATAAATAATGATAGTAACTTTTTAATAAATTAAACTTGAAATTACGTGTTTATATTTTATATATTGAAAAAAATAAGAATTCAGGTCTAATTTTAAAGCTTTGTGAATTATACACATAAAAAACCTTACTCAACAGCTATGCTCAGTATATTGTTGTATCGCAGCAGTACTTCTCATAAATATTTATTTTAAATTGTCTCGCTGGATAATTTTGATTTATCATATTCATGTATAATTCATTATTAAAAAATAATATTATTATAAGTTAACTATTTTAAAATACAATAAAAATAATCATCAAAAATGGTATTTAAGCAGTCTTATATTTTATTATAAATATTAACAATTTCTAACGTAAAGGCAATTAAATTACAAAAGTTTATTGTATATTGTATAGGCTACATTTACGATTTACTTTTTTCCCCTTTATGAAAAAATATACAATTTAAATCCCGTTGATAACAATTTATTGCGTAAACATTCAAATTGTTGCGTTATTACGAAAAAAAAACACAGCTCGCAGAAAATACGCGAAAAAAGCAGATTTATGCTAATACATTTTTAATTTCACCGTGCAAATTTATTATGCCGAGTTGGATGTGAATGAACGAAAAAAATATATAAAACGAAACGAAACGACCCTTTGTGACGGTCATGTAAAATATCTGCGTCGACTTTTCCACCCCTAAACACTCTCCGGCTTAAGGACACTCACTTTTCCTTTGATTTAATAATATTCTCCTGAATTTTACACCCGATGTAAAAATATTTCGCGTAAAACTCTCACGTAACTCGGGCGGCTTGTTGGCCGACTCCCCGTCATAGTATATCAAACAAAAAACAGAAATTACACGATCACAATACTGGGTGATGCAAAATAAAGTTTAAATTGACAAAACTATCAACATCTTTAAAACTTTAACATGTGCTAAAACTATATTTTATTTATTTATTATATTTTTTTATTAACTGACAAAAATTAATTAAGCAGCTTTCTAATCAAATATGAATTCTAATTTAAATATAAATGCTATAAGTATGATTAAAACTGTTTATATAATTTAAAAAAATGGCCTATTATAACGTTAGTAAAAAACTAATATTAAATAAAGAGCTGACTATTCAGTATATATGCTTTGGAAATATACATTTTGTGTTTTGGTCTACAGTTATCTTATATACTGGTATCTCAAATGTTTGTGTAGATTAATTTCAAATGATAGATATAGCTTTAAGAAATCCTTTTAAGTGAAAGAAAGTTGAGCTAATTAAAAGCATACACACTTAAACACATTTTATTAATAATATGAACAGAATTATAAAAATAATCAAAACTTAATTAATGAGTTATATATTTTACCTTTGAATTAAATTTTATTTATATTTATATTTACTCTGTGTTTTATTGCGATTACATAAATGCTTATTATTATAGAGATGTAACCACCTGCACAACTTGTTATAATTAAAAAGGCATTCTAACAACCATTTATAAAAAAACTAAAAGGAAGATCAACCCGACTTGAAAGTGGTGCCACGCTCAGTATACATACAATAATGAAAAAAATATATTGTAATTAAACAATCATGCTATTAATTAAAAATATTTCACGGACTACCGAATAGCACACAAGTATTGCCAAAAAATATACTCCTCATTCGAAAAGGTCGCGCGCTATACAATACATTTTAATCTGCGCACAGTACTATCGTACTTCGACTCTTTGGTTACCGATCGCCTAAGTGGCTATCTTAGCCGTTTCTTTTAAGGTATGAAAATATCTTAGGGAAATGTTTAAAAAGTTATGTAATTGCATCGCAAATATACTCATCTACGAATTTTCAGAGCTTGGTCACAGAAGAGAGAGACGCTACAGATGCAGAGCAGCAGAAATGAGCCAGGAGACTGCATCAACGCGAGAGACGTCAATGGAGCATCCAGAGAGCATCACAAGAATACATCACGATAAATCTCGAATTTTTTACATACATCACAGCCAACAATAATACAACTCGACAAGCCAGCGAAGACTTCCAAAACTTGACTTTGCTCCAGCGCCTAATATTGGTATCTAATTTTTCTATATGTGGTAATTTGTATAAGTTCATAAAATAAACGATTATCAGCTTTTCCAGCGTCTCTTTGGCTACACCTTTTTATGTTATATTAATTAAGCTTTGTAAAAAGCGTATATTTAAGAGCTTTATTTAAATAAAAAATAGCTAAAGTAGCTTTATTTTATTAATAAAAATAACCCAAAAGACAATTTGTAACGGCGAGAACTGAAAAATAGAGATACAATAAAATATGGTTTTATACCCTTAATTAAAAAGTCAATAAAAAATATATACAGCATGAAATTGTGTAATAACAGTTATTAAGCAATAAATAAATTTGCTTAAATACGATAAAGAATATTATTACTTTAATTAATTATTCCGTTTTTTAAATGCCACGCTTCAGACAAATCACCCTGTATTTTATTCTAGGTACATCGACAAGAGTGCGCTTTTGTAAAAAAGACGAAGGAAAAACGGAAATAAGCACAGTTAACTGTATAATAATGTTTTGTTTCCCGTGATTATATACCCATGTAATAATAACGCGATACGCGTGACACGGGTATTCTTGGATTGAAACCGTTTTTATTGTTGTTTTGTATCAGCGATGCTCCAAGAATGGCACGCGAGCCTTGTTTTATATATACACACGTATTACGTGCACAAGCTTTAGTTTGATTAGTGTTTACATTGGTAATTGTTAAAAAAGTGGGTTGATTTAAGAGTCACTTTATTTTATTTGGTAATAATGCACATACATGTTTTTTTATAAAATCAGTTAAAATACTCACTTACAAATAATATAGTAGTTTACTATTAGATCATATTATCAATAGTATTATAAAGTAGTTGAATTACGTATAACTCATTTTCATTCTTGACTCATTTCATCTTCAACACAATCTATATCGCTATATAAAGCATCCGATGTGGAGTCTATGTTTTTCTAAATTACAAGTCATTCAAAATAAGGCTTTAAAAATAATATATAACACACCTTTTTATATTAATCTTAAAAAAACGCATATTAGCCTTAAAATACCAACAATTAAAGAACAGTCATTTTCATACCAGAAAATATTAAAAAAATATCTCGCAAAACAACACTAACCCACTATTGTATATTGGTGACTACGGTAAAAACAACGTTAAATTAAAATTTAATACAAGCACATATTGCTTCAAAGGCTGAAGACAACATATCAATAATTTTACTTCTGCAATTAAATGTGCGCAAACTATTACCTAATTTAATTTTTTATATAATTTTATTTTTTGCTTTCCAGTTTAATTATTTCATACGTAGTAACGTATAAAATAATAAAAAAGTTTCTACATCATCCTAATTAAAGTTACTACTGTAAATATTATAATGTAGGAACGTATCGTATACTAAATAAAATATGTGATAAAGAGGTTTAAGTATAATCAAGTGCTGATTAAAACAGGAAATACAGCTCTCAAATAATGCTGAAGAGCTTGATTTGATCTAACTTTAAGTAAATATCATTACATGTCAGTATAAATTAATATGTCGGTATAAAATAAACCGCACTTTAGTGTTCGCGTTAAGTTTATGATTTATTTTAATATCAAATATACATATGATCCACATTTTACAACACGCGCGTCGGCAAAATAAAAACAAAGCTCAAAATGTACATTTGATTCCAAAAGTACACCGTGCAACTCGAGAAAACTGCAATAAAACAATAACAGTGGAAAAGCATGGTGAAATTTGCGAATTCGGAAAACGAGCTTTGGAAAGCTCGCACGTCCACCACGATGCTTTTCGCATTATAACTCGAACGAATGGGCAAATAGTTCGCAGCAGACAACGCGAAACACTTCGTTCTACATCTGTTTGATGTGCTATTTCCTCTTTCCACACACACACGTAGTTCAAGATACAATTATCATAACGCCGCACAGTGCGGGTTATAAGGTACTATATCGTTTGAAATATCAATATCTCTTTAATTAACTAAATATATCTTTGATGAACCGTGTTTAGTAAATCAGTAGGAATTTGTTGTATGGTGGTTAAATAATGAAAATTATTTCATATGATAGGAAGTACATATTCAAGCTACTAGTAAAAAATTTACATATTTCAAAGATTGTAGAAGAACTGTTTTTAAGTGCTACATAAGCACTTGAGATAGCATTCTAAGTATTGCTTAAAAAGCAAAAGTATAAGACTGTTCTCTAATAAATGTTCACGGGGCGTAGCCCTAGGGGTGGTTGACCTCGCGGCCAATGAGACTTTTCGTTGAATCTTATTAGATTGTTTATTAAGTTATATTTAAAATTTTAACTATGGATGATTAACGGCGTGACGTTTCTTGCGATGAAGGTGAAGGTGGCCGTAGATGATGCTCTGGGTTCTTGTGGCTGCGTGCGGCGAGTGTCAGGTGTGATCTTCAAGTCTGTCGGTGAGTGCGCGTGGCTGGCTCTTGGCTCTTGGCTCTCTGGTCGTCTGCGTTGCTGGCTCTGCTGTCTGGGCCGTCTCTTGTCTCGTGCCTCAGCTGTCTTGTATCTCGGATCTGTCCTCTCCTCGTCAGAGTCCGGGCTTATATCCTTTAGGGGGATGCACGCTAGCTGGCCAATCACGATTGTGCATCGATCTTCTAGCCAATCGCTGCAGTGGCTTCTAAGAATTCGAGAAATTGGATGTGTATTTCGAAAGCCAGTTTTTTGCTTGGCTCCAGAATTTCCAATTCTTCGGAAAGAGTTTGCATTGTGGTGATTGATTGCGTCCCTACCGTTTTGTCACAAAAGGGATTCTCTTAACGACCGTGTTTGTGGTCAAAAGAAAAACCTCTTGTGCCATGATGTTTGTCTCATTGTTAATGAATGAACGTTTTTGGTCACGGTCATTAACAATGAGACAATCGCCCTTCTAAATGTACCTATATGTGTGGTCGCCACAAATGATTTTCAGATTTTTATAATCTCTCATGTACCGCAAATTTTTATTGTTTTTGATGTAATTAAAATGTTTTAATGTGTTTATTTGTTTTATTTATTTTTCCTTCATCCTTAATTATAAAACTATATATTGCTTAAATATCAAAGTTTTAATTTAATTAAATTATAATAGTTGTTATAAATACATTTACAACATCTTGATTTAGCACAAATCTAGATATTATTTATTTATAAATAAAACAACCGAGTATAAAAGCTTAATGTATATATTTAACTAATTAAATGTTATCACAAGCAAAGAAAGATACAGCTATTTTGTAAATAATGCTTATTGATTTATTATGTAATTATGTAATACCTGAATTTGATATTCTAAGCCAGTTCAGCCTGCAGAGTTTAAGTTCAAGATGTTTCCTTTTGTCCAAATATGTGTTTTCCAGGTAAGTCTTTCGTCAAAATGAATTCCAAGATATTTGACAAAGTTCACAAGTGGTATCCATTTCCCGTTAAAGGATACTGAAGCACAAGTACTTATGTATCTTTGTTTAGCGTAAATGTATTATGGGTTGATTTAGTTAAGTCAGCTCTGATTCGCAAAGCTTGTACTTTTGAGAGATGATCTTGATGACCAAAAAATCTCCATTATTATAGCAAGTATTGTTGAATTCGTCTGAGGAATATCTATCGTGAATAAAAAACACAGCATCGATTCAATAACGCTGCTTTGAAATACACCCGATGATATTTACTACAGTTTTGTATTTGATTATCCGATCTTAATTTAGAAATATCTATCTTTCTTTCTAAATGTTTTAAATTTCACAATTATTTTATCGTTCTTAAATATCGTACTTTAAATTTCTTAATTTGTCTAATCTTACAGATGATAATCGATGTAATTAATTAAATTAGGCTGATTATTATTATTTTTATTGAATACGTAATTTGAGATAATTGAGGATCACATAATAATATTTTAAATAGTCTCCTTGTCTATGATTCTTTATTTCCACAATATTAGTAGAAGTTTTGATGCACTGTGCGCCTCCTGCTACTAGAGTCTTCCATTATGATTTATATAGTGGTGCACATAGGAACTGTTAGCATGTTGTTAGAAAAAATAGCACCAAGATTATCTCGTTGCGTCTTGTGGCAAGACATGGATGGAGAACAGTTTCGAAATATGCATTCTCGGTAACGATTTGCATAACCCACATATTTGATTCATATGCATGTACACTCATCGTCCAACAACCCTTCAAACGTTGCAGCAACCCTGCAACGTTTCATTTGAATAATTTTACATGCATAATTCTTTTTTATCCAGTTGGTCAATACCGAGACTGGTATGGTCTGTAGCTTAAAAATTAAGTTATGTTTATAGATCGACGTATTAAATAATAAAAAAAATCTAGAATAATACAATTCAATAAACTTTAAGATGTACAAATACACATGAACCACAAACTAAATAAGAAAATGGAATGCAAAAGTCATATAAGCAATGCATTATATGTTTTACAGTAATCAATAAAGTAGTATTTAATAGATGGCTAATGTTTTATAACAAAGTAAAAAATTGACAAAATATCGCACTAGTGGCTCACTAATATTTAACAATAGAACGTTCACTTAAACATATTTATAACGCGCATATAACAATTGTGTTCTTTCTTGTTTCAATGATAAGATAATTTATTTATAATAAAAAAAATACAAGATGTTTTAAGCTGTATCATAAGCTCTTCTCTTTTGTATTCTCATAAAAATTTGCTTGTTAGATATCACACACAAATTTATTAGAATTTTATTTCACATAAGAGATTTTTCATAAATATTTCAATGGATAAATCCTTTTGTCATTATATGAGAGGTACTATATTTACTTTAATTTCATCTTATATTTATGTAAAATATAACACAATTTTTCAAAACTGAATTTCACTTTATGTTTTATACAATAATATTTATATAACAGAAAATGTTTTTTAGCTAATTAAACTGTTGATTATTAACTACTTTTGCTTATTTTTGTTGTTGGTAACTTACATGCTTTGTGTTATGTAGTTATAAGGTAAAATAAACATTATAACGTGAATATTTTGGACCTCAAAAGCCCATTTCATATCATTTGAGGGTTAAACGAGGGCACAGAAGGAGAGTATCGGAGGGATTTGGAAATGGCGCGCGATCCGCCATCGCATTACCATATCTCCGCAACGGCCGTTATGTTAAAATAATGTATCTTTATTCAAATTCATATCGCTAAAAAATGCATGCAGCGATTTATTTTAATTTATTATTTGCGGGAAATGAAAAAAGTTTATCGCGGGGGTGGTAGACATCATCTAAGCTGAGCGAACGTTCCCCCATTTGGAGTTATGTAGGTTTGCGGCGTCGAGTCAAAGGCAAAACACCACTATAAATCACTAATTTTCACATGAATTATGCATGAGAATCGTGAATACTATCACCCGATATTTTCGTGATCCAGCTTTAAATAAACATGAAATAAATTCGGAGAAGTGTGATGGTTTTGAGGAAATTTTATATTAAGAGAGCAAGGGATTCATGCAATTTAATACATGCTTTGATATGCTTACTTGAATAATGAAATAACTGTTTCAAATATACATAAGTACCAGAACAATAAATAACTTAGAAGCTTGTGTTTCAATCCTATTTAGACTTAGTGTTTTTTTCAATTTTTATCCTGTCAGAGATTTTATATAATGAAAATTCCGATCAATTAATATAAACCAGGTTTTAGATAAATTTTTTAATTAAAATAAATCAAGATTCTTTCAACCAAAATATTTATTATTTAAATATTTTTTAAGGATATATTAACTAGAGTAATTAAATTAGCATAAAATTTTTTACATTATTTTACACACACCAGCTGAGTTCTTGCTGCAAATAAAATAAGGATGTTTTTGTTATTTTTATCCTGAATTTTTAATTTATATTGTATTTGTCATTAATATAAATATAAAAATATTTAATTACATACCTTGTTTATTATTACTGTATGTAGTCAAGGACTTGTCTATAATATAAGATTAATATATGCGATGTAGAACTAAAAAAAAATAAAGTCTTTACATATATTAGATTAGATTTCTCCATTTGCGCACAACATTTCCACCATTCCCCAACTAAGGGGTTTAACCCCCTTAACTGTGTATTGTTTTGTATATATTTCACGTCGGTCGGTAGATGGTGTTCCGCATTTTAGCGTGATGATGCGACAAAGACTTACCCCACCTCGCGTCGTCTCCTTCTCGAGACGTCTTCCTCTATTAAACAGAGCAGTGATTGATCGAGGGTCACGGGGTCTGAGGAAAAACGACATATATTTTTTGTGCTTCTCTCTCCTACCTACTCACATACCTTCCCCCAAAGGAGGCCGCCGGACGTAGTGCCTTTGTAAAAAAATGCGGACAATGTAATAAAACGCAGAGTGACCACTATTTGGGGACACCCGAGTGATGGTATTGAGTTTTTTAGGCATCGGTACCATTTTTTAGTTTTATTTTATTGGAAAATTGTTTCCCCTGCACAGAAGTAGCAGTTGCAAGTATGCATTTCTCACGCTGTGATGTGTGTTTTTATTTTATTACAAAGGCATAAAGCATCCCTTTGTTTCAAGTTGGAGCAACGGGCGACTCTAAAACAACAATTGTCCCATTTGAGATTCGTTATTTCCAGCTTTCTATTTTGCAATTCAAGAAATAATCTATTCTAAAATTAGATTAAGCTTGTTGTTTTTAATTTAATTACCAAATAAATTAAAATTATAATATATTTAATAAAATGCAAACATTTTATTAACATCGAAAATTTATCGTAGAATAAATATTTATATAATATATAATATTTGCAAATATATCCTAATTATTAAACGTTAACAACTAACTACTCATATTATAATATAAATTAATTATCATTATATTGACTACATAGGTGTTACTGTCAGCTTTTCTTTCATAATTAAATGGCATAACTTTGTATTTCTACCTAAAATTAGATCAATCTAAATATATGGTTGCTAATTAACATTCGTGATTAAATTCAAGACATTAAAACATTAGACTTTATATTTAAATTGTTTTACTATTAGAATACTGCAAATTTATATTTTGGTGCTATAATGTTTTTTAGTAATAAAGGTGTAAGAGATATTTTAAAAGTATAATATGTATGTACATTTTATTGTCATAAAACTGTTGTATTAGTATTGAATAAAACCATGTAAGCCGTGTATACATTTCTTGAATTAATTTCACCATAGATTTTATTAAACATAAACTGTTTGTAAGATATATTTTATATTTAAAGATATGTGTCACTATTATGCCATTTAATTTCTCAACATTTATTCTATAAGTTTTAAAGGTTAAATTAATATAGGACATAATCCAGTTGTAGCAAAAGCACACGATAATATACATCCGTTACATACATATATCACACCAAAGATTTTAATTTATATATTATGATTTAACACGTGATTCAAAAGCAACGCCTCGGCTGACAGGGATTTCGTTCTAATTGTGATTGAAGATGCCTCAGGCCGAAACACATTTATCAAAGGGATACACATCCATTACGCAACGTTTGCCCTGTGTCTAAATAGCAAAATCCGAAATTAAATTCCTTTAATAAAAAAAATACATAATAAACGAAAGAATCTTTGGTGAACTCCAATCACGCCGCAAGGTACTACGATACGATGGTCACCCAAGCGGGATTTAAGAATTTGATGTCTCCATTAAAAGTGAATTGACATGATTAATGCTCTGGCCGAGGGACGCTGGCCATATTTCGGTCTGGAAGACCCCTTGGGGCCTCACCGAGCCATTATGACGGTCATAATCTGAGGCTATGATACTCCGGGGTCAATATATACGATCAATCAAATGCCAGTCAGGAAGACAATTCGACCCCGTACACTTTTACAACGTCACATACAATAAAACCGGACAATAAAACAATACTGGTAGGAAGGAAAAGATTAATAGACTTGATTGATAAGCCTATTTATGCCTCATAAATGTGTCGTTTGTGTTATTAATGTATTTTATAATAATAAATTTAAGAGGCGTAATTATAGGCAAATTATTAATACCTTATATATTGCTACTTCTATATTTAGTTCATGGTTCAAAAATCAACATTTAATAACGCTTTGCTTGAACTCTAAAGATCGTACATCAGCCTGGAGAACAACTTTTAAAGTTCGTACCGCGAAAGCATCGGAGAAGTCGGAAGAGTACACACAAGCTCAAAGTCCCTTATGAAATTGAAGAGACTCGGAATTTTGTCACTAACAAGAAAACAACTAATAAACTTTACCGTACTGCTGTTTTTTACAGAACTAAATAATAAACGTATATAAGTACATATTGAAACAGGAATACGAATGGTATTAAGCATAAATTGATAAACTCTACTTTCAGATGGAAATAATTTATTTAATATTCATATTATAATAGCAATTATTTATTAAAATAACACTGCAAAATCTGAAAATAACTATCATGTAGCTCATTATTCAGTCAAAAAAATAATAAACTTAAATAAACTAACAGGGCATATAAAGACTGGGTAACTCTAGAAGATCCTAGTAATAATGTATTAATTAGATTTATGGTATTCTTTAAAATATTTATAAATTGTTTTCGATTATGACGAATTTGTCTCGTTTAATTTTATTGCTTTTTGTCAGATAGATGAAAATTGTCTACATTTTTTTACAGAACTACTATAACATAACCTCGTGAAAACTATTTTAGTAATAGTGTATTTTATTCAAAACAGTGTCTGGAAAATTAAATACGACTGTTTGATTGAAGATACATTTTGGGAGTAGGTACCGTATTCGTCGTTGGTTGCTGTTGATTCTCTGAGGGATTGCCTTTCATCGTGTGCTTTGCGAGTAAAAGTAAGTGCTTGTTGTATAACCCAGTGTAATATTTGTTATATTTGTTAGACAAATAGAAAACAAGCAAGAGCTAATTAGAATAGCACCTAACCACACCGTTTTAGTAAATGCTAGTTAAACGTGTCTTATTGCTTTTATCATTAAAATGCTTATATTTCAAATTGTATAATTTTTACTTATTGTTTAATTTTAAAAGATTTTTATATTTCCGTATATTGGTGAATCGCAAAAAATGCTATTTAGAAAATCTACATAAAAAGTAGATCGCAAATACAAATAGGTTAAGCAGCTTTAGATTCATACTTTATTAAAATGCCTTTTGGTTAGAGTAAAGGTGTTGGGAAATACAAATTTTACTTATTATATTAAGCATGTATTTGTAAAATAAAACAGTCTTTATCAGGAAAACCTAAGGATCAGTAAAATCATCAGGGTGTTAATTGACACAAATCTAAAAATCTAGAGTGTACTATAAAATTTTCTAAAAATCCATAGTATACTATAGAGTTGCTATTATATTTTTAAGAACTTATATTCATTAGAGGTAATGAAGCATTGAGTAACAAGTCATATCACGTTTTTTCTCTTAAACATCACATGTATTTGTAAAAAATATAAAGTGCATTTAAAATATTTAACTATATATTTAAGTTTATTTTCTAGTCGTGTTATGAAAAATAAATGTATACATAGCGTGTGTACAATGTTTACCTTTTTTTAAGATTTTAAACTGGAACTGGGTTAGCGTGTCGCAAATTGGCACAGGTGCCTTATTTATGCCATAACTGACATATAACATCCGTTAAATTCATGGTCTGTTTTCCCGTTGGTGTTCACGTGTCGAAATTTCGAAACGGTTACGTGTCGGTTGCATGATAAAATTCAATTTTGGAAACTTGTTCGCAGACCCAATGCATTGTTAATCAGGAACTGCGGTTGTTGCAAATTCAATATAATTACAATGACAGCTTAGATAAATTACAGCACGTGCATGTAAAAGTTAACAAATATTAGTGTGCCCTCAGATATTACTACGATTACTAGGCAATAATGGTATAAAACTCACAACCATTAGCTCAACCGTAAATATAGAAGTGCTGAGAATGCAGAGTTATAATTTTTGGTAGTATACATTTAAGTGCTATTAAAAATTTCACTTTTGAAATTTCATCACTTTTCTCTGACAAATTATGCATAAAAAACTATGGACCATTATCAGTGCTGTCAGATCTTGCTAAATTGTTCAAATTAATAATAAATAGATAGGCCTTCAATCACTTTTGACAAGTATTGTTGGATAAACAGTATGAGTTCAAAAGGCCTTTGACAATGTTTGTTATGGGTTACTATTAAAAAAAGTGGTCGTATCTCGGACGATTTAATTAGGTTATTTTTAAGTTATTTGCGCGATCGTAGATCGTAAGCTATGGTGGCTGATTATCGAAAGAGTATTTTATTCCTTTGGAGGTTTGGAGGTTTTAAAACTGAGCCCTCTGCTCTAAACGTTATTTATTATTAACATCAATTTGACAGTTACAAATTTAGGTTTTCTCAAGTGTGCATATGATTTAAAATTGTTTAAATGCATTCGAACTGTTGCGGATTCTTTCTCGCTACAGAGTGATTTAGATTTTCTATGGATATGAACTTTCATACTTTTTTATTTTCTCGATTTCGTTCGTCATAAGATGATTCTTAATAACTCGATAGTGTTGTTTTGGCAAAAAAATCACAAGAGTCATCATGAAATCACTTTCTTTATACGTAAACAACATTTGCGATAAATCAAATTAGTCGAAATAATATTTTTTATTATTTATTTAAGTAAGTTCTGCTTCTGCAATAAATCTTCCAACATGCACGGCTTTGTTATGAGGAATTTATTTTATTTTGACGATCCGTCAGTTATTCGCGATTTTATGACACTTTAGTTTGCAGCATTCTTAAATCTGGATTATAATATGAAATCTTCGAATAATCAAATACTTCCTCATAATTAAAAAATTGTAGAAAAAACTTTTAAGATACATTCATGAGAATTTATTTGGTTATTATCCGTTTTTGTATCTTAGCGCCTTTTTTTTAAGAGCGTTGAAATCTTTTACGAGCATTTTGGAAGATTATTATATATAAATAATATTTTTAATAATTGCCTAGAATTATTTTTCTAGTCATTTGCCTCTAGACATTCTATTTGTAAACTGTAAGATATTTTAAGTATATTTAGTTAAGTATATTTTAACCTAAAATCTACATAAAAATAGTTTGTGTCAATATATATTTTTTTAATTATTTAAATCAGTATAAATTGTGGTTATCGAACATTGATATATAAAAACAAAAAATAATTCATGGGTATAAATGATGATTATCACCTCAGCTTGTCAAAAGTATCAAACTTAAAACAAAGTTGGTGTTGAGACAAAGGTCACATTCATTAGGTTTTCAAATTATCTAAATGTCAAGTAAGGAAAAATTCGCGCTCTCTCGCCCTTTGCGTCAATTTTAAGCATATCAATGAATATTATTGTTTTTCATAAAATATACGTGATAAATAATTTGTATATGTTTAATGCCAGCTATGTTATTAACAATCTTCAAAAACAAGTACCAATAATTGAGTATTATGTAGTACTTCCTAGCTAGCAATTACTTAAAAAATCATAGCTTTAGTCGATGTGTCTAGGTAATAAAAACATTTAGTCAATTTTTGGTGTTATACTTAAATCCTATACTTTAACATTTAATTTGATTATTTTTAAGAGTTTAGTTAAAAACATAAAGCGTATTTATAAAAGCGTTAACAATTTGTTGAGTATTAGAATTTACGAATTAGTTTATTTTAGGTCACCTTGTGCATTTATGTATTTTATTATTTATTTTGTGTTTATCTTATCATTCAAAATTCTCACCTGCTCATCGACAACTATTTGATTTAACCAATTTGCAATGATAAAATGCATTTTTATTACCGGCATCCGCCGTACAATGTCTGAAGAAATTATTCGCCGGTCGTTAAAAGGCCCGGTATCCGCGCTTTACGACCCCTGCACGCTTTAATTCTTAATGGCGTGAGGCAAACGGTGCTCTTATGTCCATAAAACGACAATTTACAATCCGAAGCGTGTGTCGTCGAAGAAATTTCAATAGACTTTTTGCACTCTCGCCAATACCACGCCAATAATAAAGATAGTACGCGAATGCAATTCAGGCTAATGCCCGAACGGAATGCGAAAAATGTTGACTATACTGTCCTTCCTTGCTCACCTTTTCTAGTCGTTCGATTGAACGTAATTTAAATTTTACAATATTGTACCTCATTACGGAGGAGCGAATTCGTGTATGGAATACGTACACGTAGATACAACATGAAATACATATGGTTCTACATTCATACGAGAAACGTTCAGAATAGATTAGGCTTTTGAAGCGGTGCTGCACTGTTATGCAATTTGCAAGTATTATTCATACTATGTATTGTAATTATTAAAATGTTTAGTTAATTCGTTTAGTGGGTTCTATGAAGAGTCAATTACTAAGAACAACTTACATTAAATCTGGTATCTGGAACATTCTTTGCCCACAAAATTAAAATCCCACTATTATTTAATGTACTTATTTAACATATATACCTAATAATAAAAATATGAAATAAACTATAAATATAATTTGACTACAACCATAAAAAAACAGACGATATTTCCTTCTACAGATCAATATGTATCTTACCAGTTATGTCAAAAATATTAAAATATTACTAATATAAAAAAATTAAGCCAGTTATAAAAAGACTTAATCTCTTACTTAATCGTAAACTTAGCCTCAGAAATTAGCATTATATAATAGAGCAAGTGCATAAGTTGCAAAATATATCAATGGTGACTTTGAAAATTGAAAACATTGCTCAATCATATTCTCAGATTTCTCTATAAAATTTTGACACTGCTTCCGCACAATATCTTTTTATTAGAATTTTATAATACTGACCCAAATATAACATCAAAGAGCTGGCTGTACTGACTAACAGAGCCAAATTGAAGCTTATCATTTGAAAACAAAAATATAATAGGTATATAACACAATCATAAAACTGAGGTGGACTTTTGAAGCTTAAATTTGGGGTTTTCATATCGAATATCAATAATCTTGAGAGATTCAAGAATAAATTCTTTAGATGGTCCGTTGCTCATTGATTTGTTCCTAACAATTATAACTTAAGTGACTGCTACTGTGTCAGTGTAAAAGAAGCCATTAAAAATATGAAATATTAAATAAATAAAATATTTATAAATATAATAATAATACATATTATTTTTCCATAAATTTGTTTGTTTCATGATTATTTATTTTGTTTTAGTTAATATTTAGCAAAGACCCACACCCTTCGTGTTTAAATTTACTTGTACAATATATGTCAAACTAGCCATAACAACTCATGGATAGTTGCATCATTTGCAAATGAAGATAAAACAGTGTTTTAGTGATAATTTAAAAAATAAAGTTACAGACAAGAAATATGTTTGTGTGTATATGGATATATATATATTTACAATGTAACAAATATCCACATACACACACACAAACATTGTTGCAGATAATAATATATTTGGTCGTTAAACGGAGACACAACATTGCGAAGCTTTCGGCTCGCCGAAGCTCTCCGAAGAAAAGGGGTCGCTCTTAATCTATTTATGTGGCCGGGTTTGGCCCACAAGGGCTTGTCGCCTTAAGTAATTTATGGTATTCTTTTATTTCATCAATAATACCCTTTTCTCTTTGCTACGAAATCCTGACGCTACACGCTACGCCGTTATAGGCTCCCCGAACCATATGAAGCGAGGCACATGTGTGTACATGAAAATTATTTATGTCGCCAATGTTGGAAATGTGATTTAGAAATAGTGCCGAAATGTGTGCTATATGTAGAAAAAATGTCTGTTTCATGCTTCGACAACAAATATTTATTTTATAAATGCTTTTTGGATGTCAGCGACGAAGACATTAGGGGAGTCGTATGGTTCGCTCTTATTGAAGTTTGCTTTCAGTCTTGATGAAAGTGTTAAAAAAAACATGTTAATATTTGATCAATTGATTCAATAATAATAATAATAATTTACTAGATTGATTAAAATAATATTTGACCAGCTTAACTTTTGAATGTATATTAATTAATTACGCTGTTTGCTCTAAATGTTACTAGGAAATATAGTTTGTATAAATAAATGCAATATTTTCATAAAAATTTACTATCCACTTTTTTTATTTATTTATCTAAACCACAAACTTTCTATATAATTAATTAATGGATTTGGTCAACCCTTACAGAATTTACTTCAAATTAGTTTGTTAGATCATTAGATATTTTTTTGCTCTCAATAATACGGCATTTACCAATATATGATCTTTGGCGTTGTTTTATTTATACCCAAGAATAAAAACACAATAGATAAAAAATAAATATTAAACTTACAGCTCTATGGTGGTAATCTTAATAGTGTGTGAAGAATGTTCTTACCTAAAACAAAATGAAATACATATTAGAATATTTAATTAAAATAGGTATAGCATAATTTAATAAATTATTCAATCCAAATGCCTTTGATGTGTTATAAAATATCTTTAGTCATTCTTTTTGTGTTGTAATAGTTTATCTTTGTTAACTTATCTATATTAATATGACATATGATTATGTCATAATATTATTTATTTTTTTAAATACATAATAGATATTAGCTTATGTACAATTTAAATCAATTACACTAATACAATTATTATCACAAACATAAATAACGGGTTAATATATTTTTTAAAATAACGTTCGTTTGACTATTATTTGTGCTAATTTTGATATTTATTTATATCATGGCAATATTCATTTAAATATGTAACTTGACATAAATAAACAACTACTAAGTAAATATTAAAAAATCAGAAGAAAAAAAAATCTGTAAATTATTGATATCTATTATATTTATTTGAAACCTTTTTTACATCCGTGAGATTATAAAAATCTAGTAAAACCTAATATGTGACATCGATCGGTATTGAATTTAAGCATATAATAATCACTAATCCAGACTCGATAAATATTAATATAAAAACACTAGGACTTATATTTACATATTATTCAAAGTGTTGTTATTAGTCACGTACTAATAACAAAAATATAAAATATTAAACTATATATATATATATGTTGGGTTTTTATGCTATAAATCAATTTCAAAATACATTATACCGCAAAAAAATTTAAGTTTGAATTACGGTATCTAAAACTTAATCATAGTTTATTTTATTATATAATAATAATGAAATTATCCTGCTACTTCAGAAGACCTATAAAGTATATTTTATAACAAATCACTTATAAGCAATAACAATCATAAAGAATCCATGTAAGTGAATATAAAATAAATGTAGTTAGTGGGAGTGAGCGTAGAAGGGGATTGGCAAATATATTCATAAAAAAATATGACGATTTTTTTTTTTTGGAAAAATAAAGCATTTTGTTGCTTTGCAATAAATCTTAATATTTTACTGAAATTTAATGATATTTATTTATATATTTATAGATTTTTTAGATTAATTGAACTACAAGAAATGTGGCATAAACATAAAAATGACATCTAGGAAAAAAAAAGGCAAGCTATGAGGTAGCTAATTTTAGATCTGAACAAGGCAAATCCGCTTAATGATAATGCATTAATTAAATTATGCTTTGAAAGCTTAACAGAAATAATCTGTCCTAAAAACATACAGTTACGTCTAAGTATCATTATAAAGCCTTTCTATGTTGTTTCACAGATGAATGAAATATCGTCACCGCGTGAAATACCATCTGGAGTACTATAGGGAACTTTGCTTGGGCCGTTTCTATTCATAATGTACACAAAAGACATTCCCATTGTCAAAAACACTCTCCTCACCATGTTTTCTGAATATACAGTAATACTAACCAGTTCTCGCAATATTAAACAAATCTGAACTAGATTACTAGAATCCCTGAAAAAGTTTAATATTTTCAATAAAAAATGAAAAATTTAAATCAACGAAAATAATTTTCACAAATCACCGGCAACCTTTATTTTTTTATAAGTTTATAACTGCATGATAAAAATTACCCTGCGCTTTAAGAATATGCCCTGTTTATGATCTCTTTTGGATAGTACGTTTATTTTTTTCTGTTGGTAGTAATATTAAAACAAAAAATTTAGACAATCATCTGCAAAACACTCGCATCGTTACTTTTATTGTTAAACCATATATTGATGAACTAATATCGGAACAAAATACTTAGTGTTCACATAAAAAATAATATGATAAAAGTAAAAGTAGTTGTGATAGAATTATTAATACGGAATACACTGTACTCAAAAATAAATAAAAAAATATAAATTTGGGCCCTGACAATTATTTGTCGGACAATGCAGCCAAGATGGTCTATAAAGTAGGACACCTATGCAATATATCATACTACAAACTATTGTATTTTTTAAATTCGAGTAAATCATAAGCTTTACCCAAATAATAAGTAAGCAATTAACAATTAAGATCAGTGATATTAAAAAGTGCAACAAGAGTTTTTTTAGTAATAAGGCTTAATGAAAACTATTAAAAGAATCGTTTAGTTAAAAACATTTAACATGTAATAAAATATATTAAAGGTATGATTGCTATATTTTTTCTAAAATGTATATTTATTTAGGAACAAAAACTACTTATATTTTGAATTGCTTGTTAATTTACTAAGTTGCTGTATAAAGTTACAACTGCAAATATACATAGCTGCCATCGGTACCCAATTAAAATATACACGATGGTATAAAAAATATGTTCCTTCTATAATTTATTTATAGAAAAATAATACAATTAATAATAATTTATTTATGTTACACTTATACAGAATTCAAAGCAATAAATTTATATTTATCATAGGGACTATATAAAACTATGTATTACAGATATAACTTTGGGTTGGTGTTTTCCTTTGTGTCTCTTAAAAAATTGCTACGGTAAATGCGAGCGGATAGCCCGATTCCCGATGGACTCGATATGCAATTGGGGTTCAACAACCCTAGCGAGATTTCCTTGATTTTACGTATCTCGCACACCACAGGGAATGCTTACTTACCTTAAGGGATATTTTTACAAAACAAATTCATAAAATTTTGCCCAAAGAAAGAGAATTTTTTCCATCCACGAGGATGTCGAGATAGCGGTCTTTAGCAAAACACAGCTATCTGCGTCTAAGTGACTTTTCGGCGAGATGTGGTTTGATAAAAAATAAATTTAATACAATGGAGTAGTATTATATACATATATTACATATTTATTAATTTATTAAATATATACGTAAATATATCATTTGTAATGAGTGTATCTCAATCTCATTTAAATTTAGCGAAATATTAGGCGTATGGTCGATCAAAAAAAAAATACTGAGTGATAGATAATGAGTAGTTAGGGCTTTTAAATTATGACTAACAAATTAATATAATAAAATTACTTAAACTTAGTGTAAATACTTATATAAAGAAGTTTTTATGATTATTTATAACGTATTTTTGCTTATATAAGCATAATTTTAATGGGTGATCTTTAAAATATTGTTACAAGTTTTTTTGGATAGTTTTTAGCATTAAAACATTTTGACCTAAATTAAAAGAATTCTGCTGGGTAATGGAATTTGGGAAATGTAGCAACTTGATATTTGGCAATGCTAAATGGTGGTGGATTTGTAGTCGATTACCACCATAGCAACATGTTTTTTGTTAATAGAGTGAATCCAAATTTGTACAAATATTTTGAAACACTCTTAGGTCATAAGCATTTACATATTGCCGCATGAGTTATATATTGCCGCATATATGTCATTAATAAGAAGCAAAAAGAGCAAAGGACCCAAGTTGGATCCTTGTGGTATTCCAGAATGAGCAAAAAAGCGCTTGTCAACAGTAATGTGCTCTGGTGTGACAAGTTTTTTAACGCATATCATGATCCTTACACCGTCTGTTACAACACAATTTTTTTTAATTAATAAAATATGATGATTTTTAGATGCTTTTTACGTAATATAATTCTTGTCTCAAACATTAAAAATTTGTATAGAAATCAATTTAATTGTCCTAAATTTTCGATATTGTATTTATCTATTAATTCCAGAATTCATAAATATAAGTTATTGCTCAGAATCTTGGAATTTAATTTCCAAGTTGTAAATATAATATAATATAAAACAATAACCATCCTAAAATAAAGCGTTTTATTTTTATTGAATTTACGTTTTTTTTTTAAATATTCTTAAAACATTTTTACAAACGATTGATGTGCGCATAATGATCAAAAGAGCCTAAAATAAAAGTTGTTTAAATGTTTTATTTTTGTAAAGCATTACGCGTTTCTGGCTATTATCGATTTATTGATGATAACCAAAAGTTTGTGTACAAAGCAATTGTTAAACAACATTTGATTAGGACTGTTTTAAGTGTAACACAATACACTTTAACCCTATGACTGCGAAGGCATATCCTGAATTTATTTGATCTGGTAAACGCGACACATCGAAGATTTATTCTCAGCGCGGATGTAAGGGATGGAAACTATTGTCTATTTGGTTTTTATTACCCCAGTCCCTGTTTCGCTCGCTTTTGCCTCGCGTCTCGGGCACTTATTCTGCGCAGTAAAATCAAGTCGCGAATAAATGAATAATAAATAAAACAGCGCGTAAAACTCTAATATGCGCTTTTAATTGATAATGCACGTGAATTGCGATCGAATTGCTCCTTATTGTTTGACATAAAAGCACGAAACGACCAAGCGTTTCGCTAATTTTATGCGACGCTATATAACCAACAATTTAGCGTTAATTTTGCTTGGTCTTAAATCTGAGGTGCAATTACCAAAAAGTAATCTAATGTAATCAATCGTCTTATAATTGAAATTGAAGCAGGGAAAACATTCTTCGAAACAAACGACCAAAACTGTTAATTCAACGTACCATGGGCTTCTTGCTATTAAAATTAGATTATGCATCTATTTTTGAAGTTATTAATACGTTACATGGTTTTAATATATATAGGCAATAAAGGCTTATAGCAAATAAATATATTTCATCTAGTTTTATTTTGCTTCATGTTAATTTATTGCAATTTAATAAATAAAAATATTTGGAATCACCTTTTTACATACATATGTCACGGTTTCGCTAAAACATATGGATATTTCTTTAAATTTTTTTAACAATATAAATGTACAATGAAGAGAAACATTTTTATCAAACTTTCCAAAAAACCTAACTGGTATTTTACGCCGTATTTGGTATTAATTCATTAAAAAAACAACATATCATTATTTTCCCAAGAATACGCATATGATTGCCAGAGGTCTTACATGATATTCGGGGGCTCCTCAAGGGTCAAACCTGGGCCTTTTGCTCTTTATGTTATTTATTAATGACATAAATACAGCAGTTGCAAATTCAAATTTGAAAATTGTATAAATGCATTCGATTTGTTGCGGACTACTTCTCTCTACATGATGATTTACACTCTAAGGTCTCGGAATTATTTTTGAGAGCAAGTGGAAGTTCTCTCTACACATATATGACGTCTGTGATAAATCTTCCAAGATGCTCGGTTTTGTTATGAGAAACGCCTTTTAATTTAACGATCCGTCAGTTATTCGCGTCTTCTATGACACCTTAATTCGTAGCATTCTTGAATCGGGATCTATAATTTATAATCCCCGAATAACCTTATTTGCCCTTTTAATCGAAAAGATTCAAAAAAGGTTTTTAAGATACTTTTTTTCAAAGTATATATGGTTATTATCCGTTCTTATATCCCAGCGCCATTCTTTTAGGAGCGTTGGAATACGATTCGCTAAGTTCTAGCAAAAAGTTGTATGTCGCTAAAAATTTCTTTAAATTACTGAAGAGTCCTGTATTGTGACAATCCAGCTATTCTCGAGGCATTCCATTTTTAGGTTTCAGAATGTCTTTGAGAATCATGATAGCCGTTGGATCTAGGATGTCTGCACTTGCCGACTCGCCTATGGCTGTGGCCATCCGGCTTCATAATACGCTGACACTGCACATTGGCCTGTTTAATGTCAACTACGAGGAGCTGATCCAATTCTATCAATTAATTTTGATGTTTTAAGATTTTTTTGTTTGCTTCTTTATATGTATTATTTTTGCATAATATTTTAATTATCTATACATATTTTTTGGGTATTGAAATAATACAATTGTTCTTTTCAACCATTGTGACGCATTGAGGTAACCTATTAGGTTACGATGGTTTTAATTTAAATTAAATAAATATTGTACTAAGAAGCCTGTAATATTTTAAATAAAAATTAGCTCAAACATGTTTTTTCAAACTAATGAGTTTTAAATAAACGTTCTAAAAATTCGTTGTTTTTAACTATTCGAATATCGAATAGTGAGTATTCCAATGTATTTGGTAAGTTATGAAGAAGCAAAAAGTACAGTTTGAAAAATTACTTTATATATAAATAAAATCAAAGATTATTTATAATAATTAGCACACGATAAAAATAATATTAGCTAGTGTAAAAGTTCAGAGCTTAATATTAATATGAGATTTTTTGGAAATGTTCGCTAAAACAGTGTTTTTTTAATTGTTTTATTTGTCGGTTTTTTATGGCTGTTTTGAATACCATAACAATAAACAGACATATTTTAAGCAAATAAGCACAAATGGGATATAAATAATACAGCGGTGCATCGGAAAAAATACTATCCCTGTTGTAACATAAAAACATTTAGTAAATAATATACAGTATTTTTGAGTTAATCGGTTCATGGTGAATATAAAAATTTAAAATATTCTACTACGAATATAAATATCCAAGTCACGAATAGTTAAAAAACTAGTAAATATATCCGGTATTTTAATGACTGAATATTTGTTTTGGAGTCTTCTCAAATTTTTTTTTTAAAATCGAACTGTTTGTTAATAATTTTATTTTTCTATAGATTTTTTTAATACCATAGAATTAGTTCTTAAAATATTTAACTAAATATTACTGGGCAACGGTAAGCTTTTTATCAGATTTTCAATTACTTAAGAGTTAAGTAGTATTATTATATTTGCACTATTAATTTTTATATGGCTACATAAAAATGTCATAAAAACTAATGTACTATTTTTTTTAATTTTAGATATAGCATATATATGCTAAAATTATATTTATGATTTATTAATTAAAAAAAAAATAAGTTATTTTAAAATTAAATACCGTTTACAATAAACTTACTTCTTAAGCATTATTTGACTTGACAGTTCACTTTAGACTTAAAGATACACAAAAGTTTTACTTTGAACTCATCACCAGTAGATCTAACGCGGAGTTGACACAAATCGTATAGTGCAAGCCTAGACCTTAAGGCCGACACCGTCAAAGATCAAATTATAGAAGCTTTTCAACTTCGTTATTTTACGTTATAATTGGCACAGCTTAATCGTTACTTGATTAGTCAGAAGATAGCTCAAACTTTGAAATGAGTTACAACAAAGCCACGATACGAACGATCTATCGCGTATATCTAAATATCAATTAGTACTTTAATAACTTTTGTAACATAAATATAATTTAAGCTTGCAGGTTTGTATAACAAACGTGCTTCCCAAGCAATGATACCGCATAATAACATAAATAATATTGTGTGGTAATTTTTTATCGTTTTAATGAATATTTTAATGCATAATACTCGTTGCAATGATTTTATCTATGTATAGCAGTAGCAAACAATAAAAACGATATATTATATAGTATCTAGAATACACTAGCATTTATATTGTGACATTTTTTTATTATATTTTTAACGCTTTTTTTATACTATATAAAGTATAAGCATCCAAAACTTGCCGTCCTTTCAGGACAAAAAAGAAGCATGTTTCAGACGTCCGAATTTTGTTAGGCCTCTCATCCCATCCCAAGCGTCCCGGCCACGTAACTCATCTTTTAAAGTGCTAGGAGATTTTCGCTTAAATTATTATGCCGGTTTGCCGGTGCCGGTCCGCCATCGATAATTCATGCCCTATAGAAAGTGAAATATCGCCCATCAAGGGCCGAGCGTCACCTAAGCCGCCAGGGCCGGACTTTAGATATTTCAGATACGCCCACGTAATTACGAATGCTAGTCCGCCGGTTGCCAATTTGCCGACTTTTTTACGCCGAAAACTTCAACGAGAGATGCCGACTATAGAGCAAAGGGTTTAGGGCCTCGGCTAGAAATATGACCGGGATGGAAGTGCGCGTCGGGAACTTCTCCAATATAAACCTTCACCGACGCGATACTGTCTGTCCCGAAGTATTAGGTCGGGACAAATGTGCACGAGGGGCGTAAAACAAAGTTTTTGGTACGTGGTGTTTTATAAACGATGTAAAGTGAGTTTTATGGATGAGAATTGGTTGTAGTGGGAAAAAGTTAGATGTCAATAGTCAACTATCTGGTTTAACGCACTAAAGTTTTAAGTAAATATGTTATTAAAAATATAATATTTTAACTGATATTTTTATTAGTGACATATAAATATATATAGATTACATTGTTGTTTGTTGTTATTTTTTTATATTAATTTAGTTTTAACAGTATAATTTTAGTATAAAAAAGTACGAAACGACTGCCTACGCCTGATTCCATATTTGCAATTTTCATATCACAATAAACGGAAGACTGCGCATTGTTACATAATTACATTTTTACGTATAAACATCGTTTATCAGATACGGCCCCAAATAACGAACCCAGCCGAGAATAAAAGGTGGAAAATTCGCCCAAACAAAAAAATACGTCAGTACAACAATCGTATGTGTGCGTAGAGCGAAAGGGAAAATCTGTAGCGTAGCGTGATGATGTCGGAAAATATAATCGAGTGTTCGGCATTTCGTTGTGATTCATCACAAAAGTATCGCCGTGATGAGATTCGCTTATCCCGTGGCGTTTTGGTATATTTCCCGGCGGGAAACGGGACGTGGGCAAAAAAAGTACGACAAAAGAAGTGTGTAGGGCAGAATGTAAAAAAAAACTCACGGAAAAAATATATAAAACACTTTATTTCCTGAAAATTATGCAGATTGCTCGATTGCGTGAAAACATTTTCGTGTGCTGTATTTTATTGAATGTGCGATGATCGAAATTCGCATATGAATTATTTATGTTGAAGCCTTTGAATACGTAAGGCGATTATTGCGCTGTGGGAAGGTTTTTCATATTCTTTGCCTTCTTTGCCTTACGAGGCGCATATTTGCCTCTGCCTCTTGGAGTCAGGAAGCTCATATGTGTATGATAGACGAAAACAAGTGTGCGGTATATCGCTTAATAAATATTGGAAAAAAACTAGGGGAAACATTAGTCAAAGGCTCAAATAGTAATCTCATTTTATAAAACAAAGTATATTGCCGCTCACGGTAAGTCGTTTGTAATAATAATAATAAAAGATATGTATGAATATTCTAAATTTTATACATAACTTTAAATTGTATTTACAACCTTAAAACAAAACTATCTTATAATATATAATCTGCAACTTCATTTCATGTGATTTATTACGGCTACGCGTGACGCACAACGATAATAATATTTCACTGGAATTACAATGCATTGCATTTCTTTGTGACAAGTTACAGTTCAGCAATTTTTTTTTTATTTTCCTTATAGTTCTTATTATTTTTGCAGTAAACTTATAAATTTCTAAATTATTTATGAAATCAAATAAAAGCTTAATAAAAATTATACAAAAAATAAATTAAATAAAACTTAAAATACCATTTATATTTAAATACAATATTAGAGAAATTATATTCATAAATTATTACAAAAGTACTTGCTTGTATATTACATAAACACAATATTATAGAAATAAAAGTAACCTTTAAATTTCTATGGAATCAAAACACAAAGATTAAGACGTAAAGCTTTTGCAAATTTATTATCACAAATTAAATTGTATACAATAATTCTATGTAAGATTTTGTATAAGCTCGCAATAAAACCCTACCTATGTTTTTAAATCGTATTTTCTCTAATTAATTGGAGTCTCTAACTGAATGTCTCACGATTAGTTTTTATATATAAACTAGTTAATAATATAATGTCGGTATATGTCTCATTTAATTTAAAAGCAAACATATAAGGTTTTTGAGAGACTGACGTTAAAATAAACTATAAATTTAAATCAGTTTTATATTTCTTTTCTTATTAAATATGTTTTTAATATAATTGGAAAATTAGTATTTCCTTATATACAATTGACCAAGTAAACGATTTGATATGGGTAAAAAGTATTATTTTTATATATTATTTAGAATCCAGAAAATTGTCTATTAACAAACTAAATATAATATATTGTATACGTGGTATAAAAAAAAGTTTTTAGTCATTTTTGTAAGGGAAAGTGGTAATTATTGAATATTTTAAAGTGAATGGTTTTAATTTATATAATAGTTATTAGTAAAATTTATGTAGCTAGTTCAATATAAAAGCTTGTTTACAAATAGGGTTTTAGAAACGCTATCGTCAAAATAAACTATAAATTTTAATCAGCTCTATATTATATTTAATTAATTAATATATTGGTTCTTTCATATTATTGCCCAAGAATCGATTATTTATTGATCAAAAGTACTAACTTTGTCATGTAAATATATTTATATTTGCTTTAAAAATCAGCTTTTAATAAATTAAATATATAATAATAATCAAAATTTTTTTTATAACTTTGTAAAAAAAAATGTTTTTAATAAATGTTTTAAAGATAATAGTTTTGATTTATATAATATAAAATAATTTATATCAATAGTTAAATGTAAAAGCTTGTTTATAAATAAAGTTATTTAAAAGTCATAATTAAAATAACCCGTAACTCAATCAGTTTTATATATTTTTTTATTCAATAGTTTGTTAAAACAATTTATATATCTGTATTATTCTACATACAATTGAGTAAGCAATCGATTTTTGCTTGTTAAAAAGTAGTTATTTTGTTGTGTAAAAAAATTTAATTTATTTCTTAAAATCAGTTAATAATAAACTAAATATAAATTACATATAAAAAATCATAAAGATATATTTTTTATTTAAGAAATATTTGCCATTTTTAGATATTTAAAAAAAAAAATGGATTAGCAAAAAGTCTAGTGGTATAATCGATTGATAAGACTTGAAATATCTAGATTTAAATATCTCATAAAGCACTGTGTGCGGAATTATTGATAATCAGAGATTATATTTTTCTAGATTTTCCTAATCTGACCGATAAATGTCGTAATGATTGATTTAAATAAAGCTAGGACTTACATATAAAGTACAAAAATTTCTAAAATGAGCTACTTCAGCTTATAAAGAATAAAATACAATATATGTAATAAAAATACTGCTTTTATCTTTGTATATATGAATTTAATCTTTGCGGCAAAAATAAAAAATAAATATATTTTTTTTGTGTACATTTGCTCAAACTGTCACATAATCAATTAACACGTTTACATTTTTTTATAATACGTAACTAAACAGTAGTTTAATTACTACGATTAATTAAAATTAACTCATACTTTATTTTTCTGTGAATTTAAAATCACTGAATATTTATGAAATATACAAATTTATAGTTAAAGATACATTATTTGTAAATTAATTACTTATATAGCGCCCGAATTATTTTTTCTTTGTACTTGTATACACATTAGTTGACCATTTACTCAAAATTTTAGTTTAGAACCAAAAAAAAGCCCCCCAAAGTTTAATACAATGTATGTCAGTCGAATGCCAAATCTAATTATATAACGAATCAACATGAAAATATTACATTTTATTATACACATACTTTTGTAATATTAAGTCTGTATATTTAACACATTCAAGATATAGAAATATGTTATTATATATACAAAAATATATTATTGTAATATAATATCGAAAAACATACGATCTGGTATATATTATATAGCATTACCTAACAACATATGTCATATAATTAGATACTTCTTATGTCAGGTTAAAATAGATACTACTTAGATATGCATAATATGATCAATTGTGATATTATTCCTTATCAAAAATTTTAGTATAATATACTTTATTCAGACAGCGCATAAATTTTTATCTCACTTATGGTTATGTGACTTTTTGTTATTCGCCGCCGAAATAAAAGACAGCAAACAGTATCAACAAGTATAATATATTTCGGCAAAAGCCATATATTTCAATTACACCATAATTTGGCAAAACGCCATAACCGACGTACGCAATCATAATACCATATAATGCGATTTGGCTTCCGTATGGGAAAATAAAATAATAAGAGGAGAAAATATTTTATTTTTTTCGCATATCATAACAAAAGTATAATAAGTACACATAATTCAATACTGTTGCGTTATTAATACGAAACTTATCCGTACACGTTCAACATGCAAAGCCGATAAGGAATGTAAATTTGACGTTGTTATTTACTGCTCATACAGTGGCGGTACGTGAGGGGTATTTGTTTTGTATGAAAATGTGTATTGTTTTAAGTTGTGTGTGGCTTTTTTTCATTTTTAGAACCTACTTACACTGTAATTTCTTTATAAGTGGATATTAAATATCAATTTTGAGTTTCTGTGTGTATGTGTAGTGTGTTTTATTATATTCGTATTAGAGGCAATTGAGCCTCATAAACAAACACGATAAAACGTAACCTTAATGCGTGTACATGATTCGTATTAAAATTGTCCATTCGTTAATTTAAAATTTATGAAATAAAATTATCGAGACAATGCTGATTTGGTTTATCGATATGTGTATTTATAAATAAAATAAATATGCAATATTACTATATATACAGCTTTAATCTAGATGTTACAAAAATTCTCTGCTGACATAAATTTACAATGAATAATAATAATTGTGAATGGCAACAACTAAAACATTGTTTACTGTACTTTTTAATAACTCTTATAAATAATATCTATTTCTTTCATTTAAAAGTAACGTTAAATCTAGTTATATTGACGTTAAAAATATAGTAATAATCAATAAATAAAATAATGTATTAAATAATTAATTGTTACACCTATTATTTATTTGGATTTAACCAAATGTAATAATTTGTTAAATTACAAAATAATTAGCATTATTGATTATTTTTGGTGTAGAATGGTATATTTTATATATTTCTTATACAAATACTTCTAATAAATATTTGTTTTGGTTTTATTTGGTATTGAAGTATGATCTCATGCTTAGCTGTGTATGTCTTCCTTAACATAGAGATTACATAAAATATAGCAGAAAAAATATTATTATTCATTAAAGCGCATTACTTTTTATTTGATCGGAAATTAATATTCCTTACGGGTCGGAATGTTTCCCAGATCAAAATCTGACGCAATAAAATCCTTCCTTCTGGCGAGCGGTCCAAGGGTTTCGCCATTACACTCAATCTCGCCGGATCGTCTTAATTTTCATTTGCTTTCTGGCAAACTTTTTCCGACCATATTTTGGCCGGTGACTTCTCGTTTAATGCGAGCCAAAGTAAATTTCGGCGTTTCCCGCGGTTTCCGAACCGACCCTCCCGTTTTGGAAAACTTTCAGCCACCCTCGAGACACCAACCCCCGTCTGACGGGGCCTACCTCCCGTCAGCAATCTGCCGCGTAGCCATTTTGTTGAGATATCTTGTTACGAATGTCTCTACATTCGGGGATAAGGAGAGAGAGAAAGAGCGTAGAGGGGCAATATATCAAAAAGAGTTTAAATTGAACAGTTATATAGCCCGCTGAAAGTGATCAGGAGCAGATGTTTAACCGCTTAATGAAAATTTCGCTGCCGACACCCCTCTACATCTATCTCGCTGCGTATTTATAATAAATTGGCAATATACATTATGCGCATCGAGGTAATATCATAGAAGATGCTCGCTATATTTTTAGATTAAAAAAAGTCAATTTAATTTGCATTTGTATTTGTTCACGTTACAATAAAAATGTTATAAATAAATTTAATTATTTATTTATAATTTTAAATGTGTCTTAAAAGAGCTTTCTATCTACGAGCACGATATAAAACTGGCTATGCTACTAAAAGCCTAGTTTTAAACTATTCTACAGAACATATTTACATGTAATAAACTGGCTCGAATATACCATGTCGTAGTTGCTTTGCCTCTGTGTAGTTCGGCATGTCAAGTCGGAGAGGGGCCGGATGTCGAATAAATCCTTAAGTTTATAAGTCTATAAAGACCTCTCGACTAAGGATTCCAACTATTCGTGATTATTATCTATTCGAATACCGAATGGTAAAACTGATACTATTCGAATATATTCGAATAGTTTCTGCATAAAAAAATAATATTTAAAATTCGAATTTTTCATATAACAGCGCTTCTTAACTGGCAGGCTAAGAAAAGATTAAAATTTTTCTTACCGAAAAAACCAGCTTAAGCATATATTATCGAATACTGAATGACTTCGTAAATCCGCTTATGCTGAAAATATAATGGGATTTCGTAACGAATTTAATTAAAAGCTACAAGGTAAAACAGTGATTATAAATATATGAATTTAACACTACGGTAAAATTGTCAATAGTCACACTTAATTTTAAGCTGCTTTCTGTATTTTTCATTGTGTTAAAAGTTTGAAAAGCAATGAAATTATTTTTATTCACAAAAAAATACAGCGGATGTTTTTTTTGTGTTTAGAAGCGTTTTTCGAAACTTGATGCAAATTCAGAATACATTTAGATTTTTAAAAAAGTATTTTACTATATACATGCGAAAAAATAACTGTAGATGACAGGTTGAGATCTGGCAGTGGTCCATTATAACTGATGGAAAGCAACATATTTTCATTTAGGAATAATCGTTTTATTATGTTGTAATAACGTTTGCTTTCATTAAACCACAATCAATACGCCGTTACGCACATAACGATGAATACATAACGAATCGTTATTGGATTTGACAATTATTCACATTCTCGTTTCACGCGACATAAATATTTAATAGGGGACATTTTTACATCGCATCGTTACGTTTTGACGAGTTCGCTTTTAAAGCAACTTTTTCAGATTTTTTCCCAAGTTCTACCGAGTAATATAATTGCACCGATAAAGTCCGCCCGCGGAGTAGGATTTTAATAAGGGAATAATTGAAATAAAGTTTAGATCGATGGGGCTTGTTAAAGTGATTTATGGTAATTGCATTCTACTTTAAAGAACCGAGGGCACTCCTTGAGTGCTGCGCAGAAGTGAGGAGGTGTTCGGCTTGAAAACTTTTTAATACGAAACACAAACATTTTCCACTCGGAAAACAAAAACAAAATCTTTGGTAACTTATTCGCGGACAGGAGAGAGTAAAGCGCGAATTTTACGTTTGATGGAAATGTTTGTTTTTTTATTAGATTTTTTCCACTATCCAATTTGTTTAATCTAGTTTTATAAATCGTTCAATAAATACAAAATTACTATAGTTTGTCACTAATTGTATACATTTTTTATATAATGTACAGATACACACATCGCTAAAGCATTATATTATTGTGAATTTAAAATATAAATAATAATTAGCGAGAGTTCATTCATTGTCAACATTAAACTTATAATTTTATAGGTATTTAAAAATATATAATTTTCATAAACAGTGTCATAATGTATTTATGGAATTGATATATTCTTAAATACCTATCTGGTTGTCAAAATAGAGGTTTACAAATAATTTAAAAAAAACTAGACCCTACAGATTTAAATAGTGTTTTTTTTTAAATATATCATGCATTGAGTTATTTAGTCGTGATATTTATAGTGTTAATTTCTGAATAACTTATGACTGATATGTCACATATAACGATTGTCTTAATAATGGAAATTACGGAAAACTAATTTTAATACAGTGTGGCATATTTCCAGACCGCCTCTGAGGTTTTTTTAATAAGAGTCCTTCTAATGTTTATAGTTTTAATAAAATAAAATATATGATAATATACATTAGCAAGATTTATTTTAAAAAAAAAATAATATATTACTATTACACACGAAACTGTTGCAATACATTCACTGCATAGTTTATTTCAGACACAATACACCATTCATATGTAACCCTTTGAACCCTTTAGCTACAAACTCGCGTATTTAGCGTCTTCAGTCGCATCCCTTACTTCACAATGGCTACATTAACTTTTCACGAAATGCGATAAGCCGCCTTGTGTCTCGATAATTCTTACATTCCATTGCCAGGGCCGTTCACAATACGTGGGACAAGGGACAGAGCCTCGTTCCAAAGAGCCACAATGGACACAAAGCCCCGATACGTCTGCCAAATAAGTTGCCAAGATATCTCCGGTCTGATATATTCAACTATGTTTATACGCTAGTAAACAATGTCGCTTCGTTTATTCCTCAGGCGCTAAACATTCCCAGATTCAGGCATCCGTGCCTTGCGGTCCGAACAATGCTATACATTCGAATTTATCGGAGACCCCTCTGTGTTGTTTGCATGGAGGGCCTGAATTCATTAATAAGGTTACATCGTTTGATATGATAAAAGTTTAACATTAGCAGCAGAAACCTTGACCGTAAGCCTTGTGTATGTCTCTCGTAAAGGGAATGCGCCGTTCAATGGGTTGCAATCCCGAAGGATTTCGCGGCTGTCGTCCTAATCTAGATTTACTATAGTAAGGTATAAATAGGATGTAATGCTTATTTTTACGTATCATACGTCAATTAATTGGAAAAATATATCTGTGGCCTAATACATAAACAAAAAGTATCTTATAAAAAAATCATTTAATATTTCATATATTTTTAATTATAACTTAAATATTACTAACTTAATCTAGTACTTGAGATTATATCTAAAAATGTTTGTTAATATATTAGAAATATATTTTATCATTTAGCTGCTACCTGTTAAATACTAAAATGTGTATGAAATAAAACTTTCTCGGCTTAAAAGTATACAGTAAATATTGTTTGTATTATCATTACAATAAGTTTCAGTGATATCTTATTCAATTCATGTGATCACTGGTAATTATACTTGAACTGTAAAGTACAATATAATATGCATTTATTTTTTAATAAATCTAATGATGTGAACTGATAATAATTAGTTTAAGGTAAGATTGTGAAATCTATAATTCAATGAAAGATTTCAAAATTAAATGTTAATATATTTAATTTATATTTATATTATTATAATCTTTTTTATTTAATAATTGATTTTTTCTTCGAAATTTTAATTTCGTCATAAAATGTTTAGATTTTGACACAAAGCAGACTTCGAACACTTAATTTATTCTATCGAAATAACATAACAGTCGGTCTGTCGACAAGTTGTCAGTGGGCCTCGAACGCAATCAATCACAAGTGCAGCAACTACAACACGTGTGTATAATTGAATTTCTCGAATTGAATTTCCAAGCCCACACACACATGTTCACATTGATACGTATATATAATATGTGAAATGTTAAAATGAGAGATATTTTTTATTGCGTATATATCTATTTATTTGTCCCGGTAGTCTCGAAGCACAAGCTTAATTGAACGAAACGATGGGAAGGAGCAGATGTGTCCTTGGGCAATAATAGCAAAGGATTTAAGAAATTGGCGATTACCCCCAACAATGTCGGAAGAACAATAAGGACCATTTGTATTGTGCGAATTTGTGTCGAAATTTAATAATATTGATATGATAGCGCTAGGCAGATTGGTGATTACAAAAATATATTTATAAAAATGACATTGAATCAGACAACAGTATCTTATTAAAAGTTATTTAATTAGCGTATAGTTGGAGGTTCATCTTCTACGCTAACTCGTAGTTAAAAAGAAAAAAAAACGGAAATCCACTCAAGCTGTTGAGAGGAAAACTACATAGAAGCTTGCCCCATAGAAGAAGAGATGGTGACAGGTGTCTGCCAAGGAAAGGACGCTATGCAAAATTCACTTATGTAAAGAGCTTTCTTACTGTTTCAAAAGGTTAATAATTTTAGAATATATATTTATAAAAATTCGGTAATTGAGATTGAGGTTCATTACTTGACACTGATTAATAAAATATATATCGAATAAATATATTTAATGATGTAAATAATATTCTAAAATAAAAAACAGTAGTAATTACTATTTTTATTTGTGTAAACTAAATAAATATATTTTGTTTGATTACTTTAAAGAAAATTGTCTTTGTTCTAATTACATTTTAATGTCTCTACACGTAGAATTTTTCCGTGTATAATTTATAAGCGGCGAAGCAGTTTGCAGTCCGAGTAGCGCCATGTTTTCACGTTATTTATGTGGAAGGTGTGTAACGGAATAAAAACAAATAAAATAAGGGGTGGCCGCGAGTTGTTGTTATCAACCCGCTAGACACTTGTGGAAAATAAATTTTCATTTTGGACCCCGGCTCGTCATTAATACCCATTTGGCGGCACTGAAAAGTGGCCGAGGCCCCACGGGGGACAGCAACTATGATCAAGAAGAGAGAGAGAAAGTGGAAAACGGACCGACCGACCACCAGATTACGGGAAATATATTAAATATATTAAACGACATAACAAGGGCCATAAATCCACGTTAGGGCCGCGAGGCTGTGCGCAGGGCCCCACGGCCGTCAGCTGTCTACGCCGAAATTCTACTTCCCACTACCACTACTGCCGAGTAGCGTCCCTGAGGTCCCCGAAGCACAAAAACTACGCCAAATTGTCGGAATAACGACCCGGCGGAAAATCTGCAGACGAAATTCCGAATGTGACGCCGAGGGATATTTATTTATTTACTAATTAAAGCCATACATCATATTCTGTCTAATAATGAAACGGACGCGTCTAGTTAGAATTTTTTTCCGTATTATATTAAAATATAGTAAGGAACAAGGAATATATACAAAATATTATATAATAATAAATCCTATATTAGTGTGTGTATAAAAACTATACGAAACAAATATATCGACTGGCTAGCTCCATTAAAAATATTCGATAAATCATATAAAATTGTATCAAAAAAAAACATGATTGCTCATTGTCACTAAAAGTAAAACTAAAAAATATCTATAACTAGTAGGAATGTGTATTTAACACTTGATGAATAAAGAAAGAAAAAAATATTTTAACTTATTTTATTACAGCAGCACAGACTTAACAATAATACTTTTTGAGTCTTTGCAGTAGCAGTAGTAAGAATAAATCAATAAATAAAATTAGATCGGTTGCAAATTCTATATTATTCTCTAAAATTGACTTGGGTTTTCTTAAAATTTTTAAGTATTTACACATATGTAAAATTTAAAAAAAATATTGTTGTTTGATTGCAAAAATTAATTTCGGGTGTAGTATATCATGGACTGACTTGAGGAATAAAAACATAAATACCAAACTTATTTTTTCAGATACAAGTACATTTATCTAGCTTAAAAGAGGTAATATCAATGCAAACAGTATTTTTAAGACATAAAATTTACTTTATGTATGTATGCTTTTTACATACATATATTTAAAATGAAAATTTTAATATAATATATAATACGCACTGCCCAAAAGACGACGTTTAATTTTTATCATACCACAAATAAAGCATTAAGGTATTATTATTAAGAATAGAGCTTTGATGCATTATTTATGTGTAATTGATAAATATTGTTTTAGCCAAGTATTGAGGTTGAAAAATATTAAGCGTTATATACTTCAATGTTTTATATAAAACCACGACTCGTTTGAAGTTAATTCAATTTCCTACAAACTATTCCAAATCGATTTGTACCCAATACACTTTAATCATGTTGAAACGTTTTAAACGAACGCCCGGTTGCCACATACACATATGGCAATCAAACGTGGATATGCATCAATTATCGTTAAAAGGCATACATAAATTGATTTTAAATAATTAAAATCTATTCGCTACAAATGAGCCATGATAACTTTGTAGTTGTTCATATCACAAATTAATTGGATCGCTTATAAAAAGGTGACCTTCACTAGCATTGAAATTTAACAATTGTTTTATTTAAATATTAGATCAATAAAAGTGCGACAAGGTCGCTGATATTCCTTGATTTTGAAATAACAATCATTTTGGGAAACTGCGACTATGATGGTTTTTACAAAAGCCTATTCTTTGATTTTTGTATTTCATAACAATGATAATGCAGCTGGATCTTTAAAGCATGTCAAAAACATTTTTTCTCTTTTTTTTAAATGAGTTTAGCTTATGATTTTTTACTTCTGCCTTCATATTAAATTCACTGTGCTTAAATTACCCACATAATTTCGCCAAGTATTACAAGTATTACAATCCCTTTTTCATTTTTTCGTGGACGCAATATAGATATCTCAGAAAAGCTCTCGAATTTAGTAGAATTAATTAGGAACTGACACGGCCATAAAAAACACTACAGTTGCAGTGATGTTGCAACTTGTTTGTCATACTTGTATTAGCCTTTAAAGCATACTTGAGAGTTTTTTCTCGTATATATTATTACATTCTCATTTTTTTATAATATTATCCTTACTCGGACTTTTATACAATATATTAATATTAAATTATTATAGTAAACAATTTTAGTGATATCCAATAAGAAATCCTTATTTAATTTGATACTTGAATTAATAAATAATGATATTTTAAAAATTATATTTTAATAACGTGAAACACCGGTTATTAACCTTTTGATCTAAGCGTGTTTTGTTTAAAAGATGCGAAGGTTCTTAGGATATAAGCGCTTTTGAATTTAATAACAAACCTTTAATATTTCCTAAGTGCGTTATTTCCCTGGTTCTCTAATAACAACGATGTTTCAAGATTATCAGCGTTTTGCGATGGCTTTAAAATTTAATAACGAGAGAAGTTGTAATTTATTGGTCTAACAATGGTAAATTTATATTATTTTTCAATTTGATACACGTATTAATGATTTTTTGAAAAATCATAAAAAGTGTACATTTAGTCTATAGATTAAGCTTATAAAAAACCACAATTTTAATTACAAAATAATTAATTTCAGTATTCTGTATTAACTTGTAATTTTGTGAAATTTCGACTTTTTAGTCCAACGATTTACATACAATATTTTTGGATAAAATTCTAACAAACATTAAATATTTGAAATTGTGTTACAGTGAATGTATATTTTTATTAGTATAAATATAATTTTAGCAACTGTTACAGTAAAATTATATCTAAATATATTTTCAATAATATATACATAAATCATATTAAAAAAATTAGCGAAAATATTTTTATACCGTTGGACGCTAGTGAAATAAACTGCTGCTATAAAATGTATATGAAACTCAATTTGACAGTTGCAAAAGTTTATTTGCAATTTCAATCCAAACCTAACCAAGCAAATTGAAATTCTTGGTTATTTAAATTTTATATCAGTAGCTTCAATTAGTGCTTTTCTATGTTTACATGCATTTTATTTCAAATTTTTCTACAATGAACCAGTTGTACTATTCCGCAATACTCTTAAGCTTAATCTAGAGCTATTTTTCTATATAATATATAGTGTTGCTTTATACTTTTTTGAGATGTATCAAAAATTTGTCGACCAAAGTAACAATAATAAATTATTTTCACGCATAAATGGAGATCTTCAATTTATACTTCAGGATTTGCAATTATGCGTTTATTTTTTCTTTTCTGTAATGCCTTTGTTAGCAAATCAGAAAGAACATAAAAAATATGGTTGTTATAATCTTCTCAATCGTTGTCGAGACATTAGCGCCGTGAAAAATGTTTTAATTGATAATGAAGATTACGAGAATGGGGCTGCTCTTTCTCACTCGACTTCGTTTCGAAATTATCTCCGATTAGCATATTATTCAAATTAACATAATAAGCGAATTGATAACGCCGCGAAATCTCTCGCAATAACGGCCGAGTCAAATTTTCATGGCGGCCATAAACGGCGTCGCGGAAAAAGGCGCAACGGGGTTGGGTGTGGGGTCACCAGTGCCGGGGGCGGACGCAGCCGAGCACCTGGGCGCCCGCTAGGATGGGGGCGGCTCGAGAGCCTGATGACTCGTCGTTAAAGGCGTAAAATTGAAACGGCCGTAATGGATGCGTCAATTTGGTTTTGTATAATTGGTTGACGGCAGCGTCGCGGGGTCGCCGCCGACAAATGGCGATGCCGCGAAGCCGCTCTACGGCTTCTCTAATGAGCCGCGATAAATCGACGTCTGCCGACTTTAATTGCTTGGCTCGTTTCTGAACAAAGCATTTTTGCACGAAGATATGGAGCAACAGTTTAGGGGGCGTTATCAACTTAAACAAGTTTAAGAAGTCAGCCGTGGAGTAATGGTGGATACTTTATTCAAGTGTCTCATATAGATTTTGAAATATAAATAACATGGATTTGGTTTATATATCATACAATGAATAAATATTACCAGTGAAAATTTTCTATATATTTTTACGGAATTTCAGTAAAATCATATCAAAATATAATGCATTTTTACTGGTAGATATACAGCCTTGGTCATAATAATGGGGCACTCCTAATAATGGTGTGTAATTCTGAGAACTATACAATGGAATTGGTCGTTTTTAATTACTCACTTGAGTTCAAGAAAAAACATTGGTGGTCTATTTGTTTATTCTCGCGTGATTTCGGCCCCTATTAGTCCTCATATATTTTTTACTTAATAATTTGTATTGAATTCTTAAAAAAATACAAAATATGCGAATTAAGACTAAAAGAGCGAATATAATTTTATTGCATATTATTGACTAAATATATCAGAAATAGTAAACAAATTATTTTTTTTCTCGACACACTGTCCAAAATGCTTTTAAAGGGTGCAACGAATATGGTTCTTTTGAACCAAAGGCAAATACTACAAGAAAACGAAAGACAACTGCCCAGGAAGATCAAATATTGGTTCGCGATTCCCTTAAAAATCGTCGAAAAACGTATTCAAAGCTGGCTGCTGAAGTCTACAAACAAGCGAAAGGCCATCTATTTTTTTCACGGACAGTGAGATAAAGACTAAACGATGTTGGACTCAGAGTTTGTAAAGCCCGACACAAACCGTTTTTTTTCAGAAATAAATAAAACTCGAAAGTTAGAGTGGACCCGAAAACACCGAGATTGGACATATAAATATTAGGTAAAAATCATTTGGTCCGATGAATTCAACTTTAAATATTTTTAAGTCAAAACTGGTTAATACTAAAAAATATTAAAAACATCATTTTAAAGCAATATTTTTTCTTTAAATATAAACAACATTTTCACCATTAAGTTTTTGCGACCCATGGTTTAGTACACGTACGTCGAAGAGTCGTAGAAGAATATCTAGCTGATTGCGTAGTACCTAAAGTAAAATACCATGGCGGAAGCGTTATGGTATGTATTTGCATGATAGCAGCAGGGGTAGAAAACCTGTACACTTGCGAGTGCAGTGTGAATAGTGATATTTATATTTATATGTTGAAATCCACTTAAATGGATTCCTACAGAAAATATTTCCAAGCACCAAGTATTTTCTTCACAGCCAAAAAAATCAATCACATGTAAAAGGTACTGTTGATTATATTAAAAATAAACACACACAACACGTGATATCAATAACCATAACTTTTAATTTACGAAATATAAAAACTTGGCTCTCTTTATTCTTCTTTTTAAAATAATAAACATATAAGATTCTTCAAGTATATAAGTATAATGAAATACTTGTTTACTTTATGAAACAATAATAAAATTAAAATTAAATAAGCCAAGATAGTAAACAAAACTGTCTGTACCATAAAAATTTAAATTAGAAATAAAAAAACTGAATCTGAATTAAGTCAAGAAACTCAATCTGTGAAAAAAAATTAACAGTTATTCCTTAAACTTCGTGTAAAAATTTGCTTATTTAATAAATATTTACAAAAACAAAATTAATTGTTTTTATCTAAACAATTAGGCAAACGCGTGATTTGTTAGCAAACAATAATCCTTTGAATTTTTGAATACTCTCTGACTCCAAAAGCAAACCATTTATATTCATTATTTATATATTCTTTACGTAACGAAAGCTGCTGCCTACCTTTCTCAATGTCAATTAAAGTTTATTTACATATAATTTAATCGCTGGGATACGTTTTAAGAAACAAAAAATATAAATACATTACGTTGTGAAATTTAGCTGAAATCCACTAAAAACATTTATAAAATGCGATGTAAATTATACAATACCATTAAAATGAAATCCGCAGTAGTATTATTTTAAGGAAAATAAATACAACCATTAGACACGGAACTACAATTGCTACACAAACAATATAAATAATTTATCGGCGACAACGTCGATACGACAACGATGTTATGATCATAGCTATGGCTTCAATGGCGTAAATAAATTATTCTTTCATTACGGTAAACTGTTTATATCAATTACGGAACAAGATAAGCCGGGGATTATTTCTATCATTAAGATCTTCATTGAAGCCTTTCCGGGCTCGGGTAACGTCTTTTCGGTGCCGTTTTATATTCGACCCCTATCGAGCTCGGCAATCTTATACCTTATGGACGGAGATGAAGATAGACAAGCGAAGAAAGCGATACCGTTGAAACTATCCCTGGGAATGAATATACGAAGACAAGAGATAGAGCTTACATTCATATTGGCAAACTAATCTATGAGAATAAATATAACATGACGCATTATATAACATGTATAAGACACATCAATACAACATAAAGGGTGTACAAATCTATAGCTTTCATATATTATTGATGTAATTCCATTAAAAAAACAGTTATCTAAAGAAAGCGATTAGTAACGAGTTTTAATTTGTCGTTTTTTTATTTTTCTAAAAAAAAACAATATTAAATAAAAGATCAAAGATCAAATTTTATTTTATTTGTCAACACGAGTCAATTAAGTGATATTTTACGTTGTGCTGTTTGAAATACAATAGCTCAGTAAATATGGTATATGAACTGAAATACTAAGTGTTGTATAAAAACGTCTTTGGAGCTAGCTAATATTTTTTTGCTAGCGAAGGATTATCCATTTTATCAAATGATTATTAGAATTGTCAAAGAAATGGATCTCAGTCGTTGCCAAGATATACATAAGACGTGACTAACTTGCACATAAGAAAAGACTGGAATATGCTTGAAAATATCGATACTGGACATATAAAAATTGCTATGATGAAATAAATTTGATACGTTAAAACTAACTCTTGTTTATATAATTGAGAAATTAATTTATTAAAATAGGTAAATTATAATCATTTTTAGGTAAAAGCTTTATCTAAGGTAGCATAAGAGCAGCAAGGTATGAAATATTTTTGTATGCAAAGTTACATTTATAGCACTTCCTATAACTCAATGTTAAAATTCACTTGAAGAGGTTAATGAGATTAACCGTTTTCAACCAAATATCGTTACTTCCCTTACTTTACTAACAATCTACGACTTGTTTACAATAAAGATTTCAAGCTGCACAGAAAGATTATTAGATCTATTACATAGAATTTTTGGTGTATTTAAAACAAAAAAGGGGCCTAATACAACTGCTGATTTTAAATTGAGCAAGAAAATATTTTTTAATATTAAGGGCAAACTTCAAAATCACATTTTACGATATAATCAGCTGGAGAGTTATTTAAGTGTTTTAGAATATGCAGCTCAATTAATGGATCTTATTGTTTTAAATAAAATTGACCCCAAATCAGTTGATAATATATAACATGGGTTGCAACTATTGTATATCTAAAGCTAAAAAAAATATGTATAATACTTTAATGGTTTCTCTATATTGTATCAATTCAATAAAATAAAACACATTTATTTATTAATGTTTCTTACTATTTTTGTGTATCAAACAATTAAAATTATATAGACTCGATCAAAAATCACCAAATTAAATCCCGCTACTTATTATATTCCGGCCCACAAGCTAGTAATATATTGAAAATTAAATTGTTGTAAAGGCGACACCCCTTTGAGGAAGCCACGTCCCTCCTGGGCACCACAGAGTATACTTTAGGAACCACTGGCCTTACAGATACTGCTAAGTCGCTGCTGTTTATTCAAATTATTTGTATTGATTCACACACATTACCAGCAAAAGACTCACCAGAGACGCGAACTGTACCCACGAACCTAGCAGTTGTCTAGAGGAATGTCACATTTCTACTATCCCCTCTAATGTGTGGAGTGTGTATACGATTTACGCACACGACGGTGTTTATTTTGCGGTAGAAAACTCTACATAGACGCTCAGACTACTACTTTGCTACAAGAACTTCATTACATGAAACTTTTCGATCGCGGACTTACGCCTCGCCTTCTCATCGAGCAATCACTTCCAGAACATGCGCACGAGAACAAGTATCGAATGTACAATTAAAAAACTTTTACCTTACATTCAATTGGAAGTAATTAATCTATGTGACGACGTGCTAAAATGCAAATTTCAAGAGAAAAAAACAACAGCATTCTCTAATTTTCAACAAATTATGGTCAAAAAAAGAATATGCTTAAAAAATTAAATTTATTTTTTTCTGAAAATATGTAAAAAGATATTTTTTTAAATTAAATACATTAAGTCAACATTAACTGATGATCATTTAAAATAATTTTTGACGATATGGTAAACTTTTTGAGTAAATGTTGCTATTAATATATGAATTTCCGTCATTGTTATATTATTACTTGCGCCTTTTCATATTTTTTGACCTTACTCATTCAATAATAACGCCTTTAAATGTAATATTGGCCATTTTTCTAATGGTCAATTACTTTCTATGCTATTTCACAAACATGCAAAACCTTTTTATATATTCAAATATAATTTATAAAATTTTGTAAGTCTCTCCAAGCGACCACTAAGATTCCATTGTGCGAATCGGGTTAATTAAATCTCAGATATTGCTGATCATCACTTTGCGAACATATTCATATCGATCGGCCAATGTTGCCATTTGTGAGAAAAAAAAATACTCGTTCTGGTTTTAATTAAAATTACGAACATGCTCGCGCGGAACGAATATGAAACGTAATTGTAACAATAATTGAAATTCACGGAGAGAATCGAGCGTGCTAGATTTCATTTTGTACGAGCATTGAATGCTACGGTACCTCTCTTTTTCTCTCTGTCAGAAGAACACGTGTACAATTAATACACATACAAATATATGATGTAATTAAACCTCATCATTATGCATGGAATGCATACGAATAGTATAAATTTTTAAACCCTTATAGATATAATTTTACATATTAAGTGTTTAATTAATAAATTAAACAGTAATCGTGGCACGTGCATGCCGATTACAGATTTTTTAAAACTATTTTACAGCACAAATCCTGACAGATTACACGAAAGTATAGTAGAGCACATGTAATGACTGGTAACACAAAAGCACGTTTAGATACGTGATGTCGTTCAATGTTATATCGTATTATAAGTACGTGGCCAAATATTAACAATATTTGATCATTATATAAGTATGTATGTTACATATTAAACTATTGTTGAAAAATTAAATTAACTTAGATTTTAGTGTAGAAAAAATACAAATAAATATATTGTATATTTAATATTAAAACAATTGTCAAAATGTCAAAACATTTTAAAGCAATTTCACGTGTACTTCAAAGCACAAACAATCTAAGAAAATTGAATACATAGAATTCAAAAAAATAAGCAAGGGAGCTACTGAGTGTCACTTATTTTAAATTGTGTGAGCGCTTTATTTTTGTTGTATTTTTAATTTTCGTATGTAGCCTTTTTCTAGTCTACGTCAAGATAAATAGGTCAATGTTACATGCTTGATATTGTTTTTAAACGACTTTCTATAATTATATAGTTTGTATTTATCAGTATTAAAAATACATATACCCATAATTCGTTATTATGTATCTTTTACCACAACTAAGCTTTGAAAATTCACATGAATTTATGAAGTTATGTCTACTATGTTTAGATAGAGATACACACGACGGCGGTTATTCGTTATCTCGCGCCAGGGTGTACCGTTTTGATTATACTAATTAGGTTGACTCGTTACTTACACTGGTCACGCCATAACTAAAGGGCGACTTAATTCGGCGACTGAGTCAGCTAGCATGACCAACCTAAACACATTAGGGCCGTCCCTTCGCAGCCCCGGGACTGCTGCTCAAACAATTCCGATCAACCTGTGGGACGATACAGATTTAGACCGAATCATAAAGGCTCTCTCAAAATAGTCATAATCGGAAAAATTGCTTCCGTGGGCGGTTTTTATCAAAGTCAATCACATTTGAACTATACAATATATCAAGTGTCTCGGAAATGGAATGTAATACTGATAAAGCTTAAGTGTGTGATTACGATTTATTTTTGAACATGTTAGATGTCAAATAGGCGTAATACTCCAAATTTCTGAGATCATATTGAACAAACATATTATAAGAGAAATCTGATATTAAACTTATTTATATTGAATCCAAGCACTCACTTGAACGTCAAATAATTCATATTTTCAAGAAATTTCATTCTATCAAAACGTACAAATAAATAATAATATTATTGTATGATATTAAGTAAATAACATTTCCCATATATTTATTACATAAATTTAATTTTCGAAACTCACTTTGAGTTTCTAAATTAGCCACTTGTAGATTAAACTAATCCTCTAATGCTTAAAAGTAATTAGACTACAAAAAACACAATAATAATGATAATTTGAGTTGTATGAAAGACCAAATGCAAATTTTACATCGAAAAAATAATTTTGTGCTATAAAAATAATTAATTTTTATATATGAAAAATTCACAAAACTGCTTGATTCATCACTTTAACATTTTTTTATTTAAAATTTTAATTTACAATATATATTAAATAGATTTTAAGATTGCATATTTTTATTATTGTATATCAAATCTACAAAATAATAGAATGTAAATATAAAAATCTTTATTATATAGTGTTAGGCAGAATAATAATTAAAAACAGCTCTTGTTAATATTAAAAATATATTTTTAAATAAATAAATTATAAAAATAAAATTATATGTTTTAATATTTGTATATATTAATATATATTTAAAATTTCTCAATTATTTAATACAGATGTGTTTATTACTTGAAATTTGTTATAGATATTAAAATGTTTGTATTCATATTGATAAACTACCTTTTTAAATTCCGTAAATATAATGCGGCTATATTAATTTTTTGCTCTCTAAAAGTTAAAACTGTATGCAATACCTTGTTAACTAACAAAGCTACTAACAATTAATCCATAATAAAATAATAAAAGTAATATATTAATATTTAAAAAAGACAGTGTTCAGCGACACACTGTGTTTTTTAAATAATTGTTTAAAAAGCATAAACCGCTTTCGTTAAAACATATCTTTTTTAAATTTATATTTAATTTAATTTATATTTTTGATCGTTTATATTAATTTTTTTCGAATAAGATAGTGGAAATAGGTTGACAAACTTAGACAAAATATTTTTGAAACTGATTTCATTTCGATTTGTTTTAAACGAAGGCAGTTATTATGTCCTTAAATATTATAATTAAAAAAAAATCATTTGAATTAAGATATAACTCTATTGTAATATCTAATGTAGATTTTTGCCCTCTTGAGTTTTTTCGTTCAAAGTTTTTAAACAGATATTTAAATTTTTTTTTATACACTATTATTTGTAGTTTTTTATTTTACAGGGGTGGCGCTGTTACAATGCTGATCCGCAAATGCATGCAATTGCAAAGAAATGCAGGTCAGCTAACGAAAGCACTAAAGGCCAACCCCACGCTCGGGAGAAATACTAATAAAACTTTATAAAATATGTTGTACTACTGGGGGTGGATCCCGCTCATCCGGCCATCAAAAGCTGGGTGCCCGCCCATAGGGTTGGACCCGTAGGGCCCAAGTACTGGTAACGGCAGTGGTTTTAAAATAGTTATACTAAAATATTCAGTCCTAAAATTTTGTTACAACTCAGACATATCACCAAAATGTGAAAAAAAATTAAAGTTTTAACGATTTTCAAAAAAAAATATTTAATAATATTTTTTTAATTTTAATTATTTAACCGTTTTATTACTCTTTACTCTTTATTATTTATTTTTATATTTAATTTATTTTTACCGAAGTAACGATTTCTTTATTTTCTAAATAGCCGAATTTTGAATCAAAATAGCGGATTAAGTCGACTAGCTGGCCATTAGGTATTTACAAAAGCTATTTTCAGAAAAAATAATGTTTTCTCGCACTTCTTTACATAATTAAAAATAAATTAAATTTTACAATTTCAGCATTGTATTTAAAAAAAAAAAAATTACTAGATTGAAAAAAAAACATATTTTATTATTAAAAACCTACTAATATATCTACTCTAAGTACGACAATATTAAATAATTTACATAAACTTTGAAATTTTAATATAATAATTATAAGATTTAGCTATATGTATAATAAAAGCAGCTTTTATTGAAAAGCCAATTTGACGACCAAGTACCCACTCGATTTTGGGCTTAATAAAGATTCCCAGAATTAGATTAAAGGGCAGATATAATTATATGATACCAAGTGCTTATGAAAAATGGAATAATTTCAGCTTGAATATGACTTAATACGTTCATCAACTAAATGCTGAATATACAAATAAATAAATAAGTGGGTATACCTACACATATGCATACAATTGGGTTTAAAATTTTATCTTTCATAACATAAGCGATGGATCCTCAAATTAAAATATAATAAGGTATAATATACAACTCCACTTTGTATATTATTTATTATATATTTTAATTGCCTACTTCAATCTTATCTATTAATAAATTTATTACTACGTTTACGCTCAATGTAAGAAAGCACGACCTAATATAATCTATATATTTGAGGTTAACAATCGTCAAAGCCATTTTCCGCCATTTTTTCCGCTCGCGGGGTCTGAACCACCCGCCATAAAACACCGGGGCATAAAGCGCCCCGCACTAACCCGTCCGCTTCATTTAACACTGACACATTAACCGGAATCGACTGTATCGAATGTAAATAAATTCGGTAACGACCTTAAATTCGACCCAAAATACGGCGATAAGGTCAATAAAAATATGCATGGAATCCCGCCCTGAAGGTATTTGGGATATTTTTTTAATATACGTTGATACCTAAATATTCAGCTAGGGACAATTAGTCATTCATGAATTCGGCGATTTTATGCGAACAAAGAATATACAGGATGGTTTTAAACTGGAATTATTAAAAAAAAAAAAAAAAACACTTTTTTTATATATTTTTAAAGAAAATATATAATATAATGACTTGTTTCTAGAAAGCAACATCAAAGTACCAACACAGTTTAAATTGGTAACCTGCTTCTGGAAACATACAAGTAAATACACAAATACTAACCTTTTTGTTTGATCGTCTTTCAAGGGGTGGAAATTAAAATCCACAAGAATAAAACAAAGTCAATTATTTCAACTTAATCAACTTTGCCACCGTCTTTTCAAAGTAAACAGGGTAGTAATGTAGAATATAAATCCAACTATAAATACCATAGATTGCACTTGGACTTTTAGCTTAAATTTAAAAAAAAACATATTATGCAACTATGTTCGAAAGAGCTTGCAACCCACTTATGATATTTAATAGAAAGAGCGCGCTTACTACAAAAAATAAAATCTTAATATACAAACAAGCAATCAAGCCCATTTTAACATACACTTACCCTATGCAGAGTAACAATAGCAATATTTTTTCTAAATTGATAAATTTCTTTAGAGAGATTAAAATTAAACTATAAAAATAATATATAATACACATAACTTTATATACTTTATATTTGCTTACAAATATCAACAATCAAAAAAACATCGTCTTTTTTAAAAATATTTTACCTAACCATATTAACTCACTAATTAATGTATCGAATACTAAGATTTAATCAACCCTTAATTCAAATATAAGCACATATTTCTTTATATGCACAAACTCAAAATAGCACTAAATTTATTGTTTTTTTCTTTTCTATTTTTATTCCCCTTAAACTGTAAAATGTTTTCGGGGTTTTTCTTCTACCACAAATGTTTTATTTCATATTATTTTTTTTTATATATTGAAGTGAAATTCATTTTTACGTAGAAAAAAATTAAAACTAATAACATGTATTGTATTTATTGCTATGTTTGTAAAATTAATTATTGTAATAAAATAATCGTTTTTAAAGATGCTCTATCTTTCAAATTATTATAAACCCTTTTTCCCAAATAAAGACTTTCATTATTGTAATAATAGTGTTTTTCACCATATAACCAATTCTTAATATATTTTCCAATGTTTTAAAATAGATTTAATTTTAAAAGAATTCAAAATTATTTAATAAACACTCTGTATATTTAAAACGGCTCTTTCGTATAAATTCTCGGCCAAGGTTGTATGGCGCTGTATTAAAAATGAATATTTAAAGTGAGCTTTTGGGAAGTTATAGCGACGACAAATGTTTTGTGAGAAAATAATGAAAACCGACAAAAACAGTGATTGACAAAAAGTTGGATGGCCTAAAAATGTATAGATATACATAAAGAACATAATAAAAATATTAAATGAAATATAAAAACGAATATTGCTTTAACAAAAATTGTCTCGGTAAATTGATCATTATTTATATATATAATAAATAATTTTGATAATGTAATTTTTGTATTTAATTATTTTTGACTATAGATTCTTAGACTTATTTGATTTGTAATATATTAAGGACAGAAAAGGATAGTTCATAAAGTCTCAGACCAGTAACTCAGAGGTTGCGAGTTCGAGTCCCAGCGGCAGCATTTTTATTTTTTAAAAAAATGCGCCATAAATAAAAACCGGTACCAACCGTAGTGACATTTATTGATTATAAATTATATTACATATAATAATTTATAAATAATATTATACGTATTAAGTCTGGTGGGTAATACTTACTTGTAGGTATTTATTTTGTCTGATTGACTTACCCTGTTGTAACGCATTAGGTTAACGCCTGTCAGGTTACAACAAATAATATAAAAATATAAATAAATGCAGTAAAAATGTGTTATAATATCATACCCTGATGTTTATATTATCAAACTATTCATTAAAATCAAACATAGTATTTGCACAAAAATATGAAAATTAAGATATTTATACATAGTTTTAATCAAAATAATTTTAATTAGAAGGATGAACCTGGTGTAGTCTCATTAATTTATCAATGTGTCACTTTATTTAACAGTAGCATTCTTAAATTACCACGATTTGCTTATATGCAATCGTTTTTTTTTTATTTACTAATAGATTTTTAATCCCACTGACCTGATTTTTACTAAATATGACGGAAGAACATCCCTTAAATATTTCTTATAATAACTTATAATCCAGGATAAAGTAATTATGCGCCTATAACGTTCACCATTGACCGTTAGCAAGTCACTTTTTAAGCATGTTATGGTCTCTTGTAAATCACATGAGGATTTTTCTCGCCAGATATGTGTAAACTTTACTCATTAACATTATACACAAAGAGGTGCAACAGAAAAAAAGACTATACTTGAAAAAATATCATCAACTTCCTGCTGCTACAACACCCAATCTGCGTAAATTCTTAGCTGTTTATGGTATCTGTGCTACAGTCCCTGTGTTATGTCCAGTTACAAAATTCGCCAAAGGGAGCCATAATAAAAGCTCAAGAGCTGCGAATGCCAACAAATTGATAATTTCAGATCTTCAACAACAACAAGATTCTCGGCTGATGCACAGGCCTTAATCTATCTCCAACACTTTCAATCTCTTAATTTTTTTTCACTATGTTGCGAATTGTTCACTCAGTAGTTCAACAAAATTGCCAATAATCTTCCTCTAAATTTGACAGAGTTCGTGCAAAATTGTTATTTCTGTAGAGCAATTGAACAATTTTAACGCCGTGGTTAAGCGTTTCATTTCGTAAATGTCTGTCTGATTTACAGTGCTGTCAACATAGGAAACTGGAATTGGATCACTCTGTAGGTATCAATATACGTATATAATATATAATACCTTTAACATTCAACATAACATACTGTTACAAAATAAATACTAAAATGTTAACGAACCACACGTAATCCCCTCCCTTTTTCTCCCGCAATAGCGTAAAAAACCTTTTATATACATTTGGTAAAAAATCAATCCACTTAATTGAGCTCCACGCCTAATTTATCAGATTGGAATGTGAAACCCCTGTGGACTTACGCTATACGCAAATTAAAATCCAACTATTAATTAACAGACAGGTCGCGTAATATCCAACACGCGTATACTACGAACACATTTGTATGTTTACTGAGCGTTAACGTACACGGGGATTAAATCGCCCGCCCGCCGCTAAGCCAATCTGACCAGGGGCGGCTCGTGCCATAGCTACTGCCCGGGGCCTGAAAGTTGCGAGTGTCAGATTGAACATGATTTGTTGCAATAAGTCGAAAAGAGTTCTGCTTTTTAAAATTAAGTATAAGTATAGATTTAAAGAATATATTTTGAGATAAATGGTAAAGTTTTCAAAATATTAAGTAAAATATAAAGTATTGCCAAATCCATATGTGTATAGTATATGTGTGCATATGGATATAATATCACACAAAATATTTATATATACAACAATAAATAAATTATACTATTTATTACCATTTAAATATACTCCATTACTAATCATTACTTTAAAAACAGTTTGAACCTAAATTCAACGAATTAATTAAACAAATTAGTAATAAGTGAAACATAAAAAACCTTTATATTGATAATTTAAAGGTAACAACGTGCTCCATCACACAGAAGGATTTCAAGGAATGCAGATTCTATCATCATAAAGAAAACATTTGCAATAAAGTCTCTAAGATGTTGGGATTTGTTCTGCGACACACATCGATTAAGGACCTTAAAGGCACTGTATGCCTTGAATAATTGTTTAGTGCGCAATACCCATGAGTAGCTTCTCTCGTCTATTTGCCAATATATGAAAGATAGGTAATACAAATATAGGATATAAAATCGCAAAAAACATACATTTTTATATTTTAAATAAAATTTATGGCACGAGGTGTCAGCGATGCTGCGCAACCGCCAGCCGCGCATCTCATGTCGTACGTCCATTACCCCGACAATGCACCGTACGAAAAAGGTGTTTTATTGTCCGCTGGCTGGGCCGCAAACAGCTGCAAAAGCAAGATAATGCCCTTCTATCGGCCGTAAAGGGCCGCGCGCCCGTTACGCCCATCACTATCAGACCGCCCGGGCACTAATGGACCCGCAGTCCTACCGGTTGCGGTCCCGTCGTCGTCGTTACATTCGATCATTTCGAATCTAGCACGCGCACTCCGTGGCTATTTTAATGGAACATTGGAAACCATTTGGTTAGATCTCATATCATATTTACTACAACTAGATCTCATATCATATCTAGTATATATTTATATTAAAATGTGCTAAAAGATTAGCTCAAGTGTTAGATTTCTGCTTGTTATAGAAAAGTCATTGTGCCTGATCAACTAACGGGATTCATATATTTTTCTATAAAGATTTTTTTTAAATATATTGGTTTATCGCTTAATGGGTAATACTAAGTATTACAGCAATTGATATTCCGGCAGCACAAATTTTGTGTAATAAATTAAAAATATAAATTAATATTAATCTTTTGTGCTATAGCTCGAAAGTCGTCTCTTAGTTTGAGCCTACTCGTGACGACTCTAATGTGAGGTTGTGATAACCAAAATTTAGCGGTTGATGCAGAAAGGCAACTTGAAAGTCTAGACCTATTTAGCAATTTGATTATAAAAAATACAGGAATATTCCCGCTAGACATAGAAAAAAGCATCATACACAATGCGGCTCTACAGAATAATTATTAAAATATATAGTCTCTTATACACAAATTACGGTTTCACCTAAAATATTCAAGCTATGTTGTTTTGCTAAATTATAAACTATCAAAACCTTATAAAATTTCTTTAGGTCATTATTTTTCATTATATACATATATACTAATAACTTATCGATATGCGCTGACGACACAGTCGTAATAACTTTTTCTTCAATTAAAAACTTATTCACAAAACTCTAATAACTATTTTATTTAACTAAAAGAAAAGTTTATATAAACCAAAATAATACCGTAGAATTATTTTTATAAAGAAGCAGACACCTATTTCTTTTACCTCTTAAGAATAAACAAAAATATGTTAAATGAAGGGAAAACATGAAATATCTGAGAACTTGATCCAAATGTTTTGCTGTTATTACGGTTCCAACAAAAATTTTTTCAGTAATTATTTTTTTTTAAGTTTTAAATCATTAAAAATAAAGCGAGATTTACAATATTGTCGGTTTCGTGAATTAAACCATTCTATTTTTCACAAAAAGCGGATAATCACGAGCTATTTATTTATTATTTATTTCTATGACCATGAAATTACGCCTCGCCTTCTATTAAGTAGCATCTCCAAAACACGTACTTAAGAACAAATACCGACTTTTTTAAAAATGTCTTTTTAATCATTACTATTAGTCCTTATTTATCTTAGCTACTTGTACATAATTTTAAAGTAAATGTTTTTTTGTATTCCTAATTTTCTAATAACATAACATTTATTTATAAATATTCAATAAGGCTTATACTCGTACTATGTTCCATTAGCACCAGCTTAAAGAAATGTATTTGGAACTAGAGATGTAAATCTCAAATCTAAAGTAAAGTTCAGTAAACAAAGAATTGCAAAAGAATCACAAAATCCACGATTTCGTTTACTCCAATTACTTGATAACCCAACATCAACGAGCGGTGACTAGATCCTTGATATCCTTAAGTAAGTGTGACATTTAGAGTCAAATATCTTAAGATATAATTAAGTTTTTCGTAACGACTCATGCTCAGTTAATGATTTAATCTATGATTTTTTTGCTTAAATTATATAAGGTTTTTTAATTGTTTCCTTAAATTAAAACTACAAACGTTTTGTCTGAATAATAACTAATTGAAACATGAAAATAGTTATAAACCAGTAACATGTATATTAAATATAATTAGTGTCTGTAAAATTATTCATATTATTGAAATAAACGTATTTAAAAAAAAGCTATGAAAGATTGAGATTTTACCGTCTCAGAATTTACCAATAAAATTTAAATATTCACTCTAAATTGATATTTTAAGATAAAAGCGTCTTAAAGGTCACTTATTACACTAATGAAATAAAAATTGCCACAAAAATTTATTATTTTATTTTAATAATTTATTTAGCTTAATAGCTAATCTTTACATCTAACAAATTTAGTAAACATATATAAAAATATATAAAAAATACATAACAGAAAGAAAAAATAAAAATATACAATAATAAAGTCTTAATATTATAATTTATTTCTATATGTACGAAGGTGTTTTTTTATTCCATTTATGAAACCCGTTATATTTTTGCTGTTTCGGATTTCTCTTGGAAGACTATTATATAAATCAAAACCTCCGTACATAATTCCCCTAGCCGTACTCGTTTTCTTATACTTAATTATCTTTAAATTTTCTCTATTTCTAGTATTATATTTATGTACATCTTTATTTCTTATTAAATACTTATTAAAATATTCTGGTAACATATTATTTTCTAACTTATATATAAATACTAAAACATTCATACTCAATATTTCTTGAACATTCAACCATTCTAATCTATCAATCATACTTTTACAACTATTTAATCTATTTTTATTTAAGATTACTCTCATTGCCCTATTTTGTAATTTTTGCAACATATATTATATGAAATTTTAATTATGTGGTGCTTTTTGATTTTGGTTATACTCAACAAATTTAATTCAATATACAAAAGTTTTAATCATATATTTATACATGTAGTGATAATAAAATACATTATTGTATATAATAAATGTATATATCATGTACAATATATATCACTTAGCAATCTTTCTCTCTCTCTCTCGCTCTCTCCCTCTCTGTATCTTCTTTCATTCCAACTTTCGCTCTCTCACACAAATATACACACACTATGTGTGAATATGTTCGACATACCATTTTCGAAAATTCAACAAGTCGAAACTTTACGACCAATTTGTCCGTCTGGGCCCCGCATGAAATTTAATTGAACTCAGTCAAAACTGCGTAACTAACGGCCAAACGGGGACTTATTGTCCGATTCGAAAATAAATGCCCTTTGACAAGAACGAGGGCCCAGGTCGACAAAAGGGTCGGCGTTGCGTGTCAAAAAGCGCTCAAATGAGAGAAAAGCTCGCGGAAAATACCTGGAACAAAAAACTCCATTGAAGGTTTCAAAAACCAAACGTTTCGCAGCCCTGACCGAAATATAATATATGCGGCGGGCGTGACGCTACCGTGCCAAAACCACGAAATTAAACGGACAGTCGTTAAACGATAAATTTGCAATTTGTTTATTGTGTGTGTGTTTGTATACGTTTTGTGTGAACAAAGACCGATTTTATGGGTCGTGCATCTGTTTTTTGATGTTTATCGAGCGGATTTGATGGGTTATATTTATATGTTTAATTTTAATTATTAGCCGGTAGTTTCTAGCCATTGCAGTTTTATTTATACAATTGCGAATATTAGATTTTTAAACAAATAATAAGTAGAATATAACCAAACTTACAGTGACACATATTTTAAAATTCATATGACAATCAGTAGTGTTTTTTGTGTAATAAATTAGGTAATAGTGCTATCTGCTCCTTCGGATTACAGTTCATTGCGATCTTTAAAGAACGACTTCGCGAGTGCAGCTCCTAGTTAGTACTAGTGATGCAACATCATAGTCGAAATATGTTAATTTTGCTCTTCTTTTCAGATTCCAGACATTGGTTATCCATTTTCTTAGTCCTTCAGAGATATCAAAATTAATCCGAGCTCTGTATATGATCTCGATAGCTCCACCATTTTTATAAGCTTATTTAGAGTTCTGCTCTACGTATTCACTTACTCGTTAGAATTATATGGCAAGTACTAATGGTACATTCTTGCGTTTTTTTCTGTTTTTCTGTACATATACAGTCCACGATCAGGTCAATTGTGTTTCACACCGTATCAGTCAGTGACAAAGCTATTTTATTAGGAAAGCAACTATTATTTTTCCTGAACTGGGTAAATAAGCTTGTGTATTCGTAATGAATTACTAACATATTTAACTGATTTAATTTGTACATTGTCCAATTTTTTACATATACTAAAGGTTTATTAATATATGTGTTACCTGCTTAATAATTTACTTGCGGGTCTATAATGTTATTGGATTTTAATTATTCTGTTAGGTTAAGTAGTACATTTAGTGCAATGGTTCCCAAAGTGGTCCTTACGGACCCCCAGGGGTCCCCGGGATCATTTAGGGGGTCCGTGGAAAATTGAAATTGATTTGGGGGTCCCTAAACAACGTAAGTTGATCCACGCAAGGTTTAATATAAAATAAGAAAATTGTGAAACATTTTTAATAATATGGGAAGTTAAAATAAATAACAATAAATAAAAAAATTACAAGAATTGTTATTTGCTAAATGTTTGGTAACTGATACGAAAGATTAAACGTTATTTACTGAATTAAAAAGATTTTTTGATGTAAAATATATACCCTTGACTAATATCATATCCGTTTCTACTGACGGTGCTCCAGCAATGGTAGGACGACACCAAGGCTTTCTGGCATACTTAAAACAAGCTATATCGAATGTATTATCGGTACATTATGTCATTCATCGACATCACTTGGTCGCAAAAAACCTTAATGAACGTTTGCATGAATCACTACACTATGTCATTAGAGCAGTTATTAAAATCAAAAGGAATGCCTTAAATGAGAGATTATTTGCTCAACTTTGTTTGAAAAATGATGATGACTTATGACTATAATCGCTTACTACTTAACACAGAAGTACGTTGGATATTTAAAAGTGCATGTTTAGATAGCTTCTATTCGCTCTTTGATTCAGTGTTGGAATTCGTGGAGAGTAAGGACAATGATTTGTGTCACAATCAAAAAATGACATCGCTTATAAGACTGATTAATTTGCCAGATTTAACGAGACTTATTTGAAACTATAAGGTGTCACATTAAATTTAATCAAAACTAAATGTGTAATATATGCGTTTGTTGCAAAACTTTTGCTGTACAAACAGAACTTGGGAAGAGGAGAATATTCTCAGTTTTCAAATCTTTCAAAATTGCAAAATAGAGATGAAGTTTTGTTTAATTATTGTCAACACTTAACGGCGCTTCATTCGGACCAAAGATTTGAAGACATTCTTCACTTGGATATTCCCGACTGGGTGCTGAACCCTTTTGCACCCTCATTACATACTAATACAGGAGCAACTAATTGAATTATCCACAAATGAGGAGCTGAAACTAATGTTTAAACAAGGATACGACAACATTCTGGTTACAAAAACAGATCCCAATTTTATATTCAGCATTATGGGTTATTGTACAGAAGCTGTTGATAGCTTTTGCGTCTTCCTATTTGGTAGAACATGGATTAAGTGCCATTATGAACCTCATCACAAAAAAGAAACCGACTAGAAATTAGTACTCGTGGGTATTTGCGGTTGCTACTCACAAACATTGAGCTGGACAAAGTTAAATTTGTAATTTTTCTTTTATGCATTTATGTAGTTTTTCGCCCAGGGTCCGTGGGCACGTTTTGAGTATAAAAAGGGGTACGTGGGCCAAAAGAGTTTGGGTACCACTGATTTAGTGTAACAGTATTCCGTTTCAATCCTTAATGATTTAAAATACATACATAAAATATACAATATAAAAAAATGACCAGCACGATAAATTACTTGTATTAATTGATGACTAATAACTGAAAGGCAAATTTTCGAATACCATATGGATCCTAGTGGGTTTTGTTTCAATTTATTTTAAAATTAGTAATTATTAATACTGATTGATCATCACGGATGAGATTTTTCTAGATGTTGTTAATCTCATGGATGAATATTGAAATAGATCGTGCATAGTGACGTATATTAAAGATCAGCTGTAATAGTAATTTTTAATTAATAAAAATACGTCACTGATTTACACATTTTGATTCCATTATAATGTCTCACTACTTAAAAAGTAGTTTTTGTTTATGTTAACTTAATTGTAACCTGTCATGTTGCAAATAAATAATAGATTTTTACACAGAACAATTTATAATGCGTTAAAAGTCAATTGAAAATGGCTCTAATACTAGATGTCTAAACATCATTAAAGTCCTATTAAAATACACGTTAAAAAGTTATAAATTTCAGATATGGCTGAGCTTTCATAAACATGCTTGTTGAAAATAATTCATGAGTTCTAAGAATTTCTACGCCTTTGCACAATAAAATAATAATGAAATATTCTTATATTAATTTTAGTAATAAAATTGATAAAATAAATTCTCTTTTTTGTAGCTTATGATGATTGATACCTTATAATTGAGTAATAGTTTTAATCACCAGCTAAGCAAATTATAAATTAAAGTATTAGGGAATGTATAATTCTAATAATTCTATAGAAGTCAATACTGAATTAGCAAGAACATAACACTGTTATGTATGATTCGTATTTTCTACAGCAGTGGATTTAACTTATATTAACTTAAACTATATTTTTAAAACCCTATTTAATTATTAATACGCTACATAATTTTTAGTAAAAGTGGAGTTTAGTGAAAGTTTTGCGAATTTTGTATAAGGTAACAAGAATATTCGTAAAACTAACATATTTATTACTTCTCTTTTAATAACATAATAATTTTTAACACTATTTATATCATTACTAATAATCTGATAACAAACACAAATTGGGCCTAATGTATTTTTTTTATATTTATTTTAAAATCTTTGCTTAAAAGGTAAATGTATACAAATATTTTTAATGATTTACAACCGCTGCAGTTTTTAAGATAAATACTGGTTTTAATCCGATAAATTCACAGCTGCATTAGTAGCAGGTTCTACAAAAAAGGACAAATATTTCTGATTAAAACTCCTAAAGCATTATTTGACAATAATTTTATTACCGATTCTAGAAATTACCATTAACAAACATTTCAATTTGATTTCCTTGAACATTTTTTGGTATGCAAAAAATTTTAAAAATACAACGATCAATGACATGTATTTGATTATGTTATCTCGGATAAATGAAAAAAGAGTAAATGTTTTTTATGTAAATGGAATAAATTATACAATTCTGTCATGTTTTTAAAAATACGAGGAAAATATCATGTGATGGAAAATATTTTTGTCAGAATTATAATAATATCGCATATAAGAAATTAAAATAAATTCAATATGTGATATTGTACTTACATGTTTTAATAAATAGTTAACTGTTTTTTAGTTTGTTTATATTTTAATTATTAACTATAATATAATTTACATGCATATATATTGACCTAACTTAATAAAATTGGTGCAAAGAATTTATATCTACTGTAATAATACAAATACGTACTGTACAGAAAATATATTTTTATGTCTAAATATTTCAATAAATCCTAAAATATTTGGATCATATTTTTACTATCAAACCCATCTTCATCGACTGTCAAAATCACGGAGCTTGCAAAGGATCGAATGCAACAATTTTAAATTATCTACATACAGAAGAAAATTTGTAACTACGTATTTGGTCATAAACTGTCCACGATCGCTCAAATAGCTCGAGATTTACGGGTTAAATCATTCGACATTTTTTCTATTAATATCCCATGACCAATCTTGACGAAAGTTTTCTCAAAATCTGTATATACAAAGTATCTATTTGAATTTCCATATCGAGTGATTTTGTCACCGTTTTAGTGAAGGTTAGTAGCAATGAAACCGGCGGGATAAAGCCCACGCTATGGTCCAACAAAACTTGCCAAAACAATTTACCACAGCGACTAGTCTATGGTTTTTTTATGCACAATTTGTCACCCTTTTTATGAATGCGTCTAAGCCCTGCTATTGATAAAGTCAGTGTGTTACGGCTACGATCGTCTTCATTCCACAAACATAAATATTTTTAATAAATACTATAGATAAACTTCATACAAATACACATATTTTAATATAAATATCACAAAATCACAATGTACGTTATATTTCGCGACATTCTCTGTATTAGCAAAAAAATAATCGCAGATGTGACATCCGGCATATAAAAATTAATCCCCGGAATTGTTAGAACATTAATCGCCGGCAAATGATCGACACGGCCCTCGGGCCGAGGCCCCTTTTACTGCGTGGATTCGAGCGATATGTGCGATGGGCGATCCGGTACGCGGATTAAGCTAAAACAAAGTGTAATTTTCGAAATTCAATCATTTATTTGCAAGACCGCCGCGTGCCGCTGGCCATAATTCCCATGATTTGTGTTCGGGTTACATCGGCAAACACGCGCGAACGTCACGGGCCTGGCGATTTACGGCGGCGTAAATTTTGACGGCCGAACTCCTTGTGTGTACATTTTTATTTTTAAATTATTGATATCGTCCTCTAAGGGGCGTTATGCAAATATTGGACTTTAAATATACACGCGTCACGGGAATAAAGTACAATAATGATGAATCTTATTCGTCAAAATTATATTGTATAACAGTTTTTTTGTGTATGCGCAGTTCATTGGGTTAACGATAAGATAATAGAGTTTTAGTCTATAAGGTGTCGTGGCGAATTTCTTTATTTCTTACAGCAACCATTGGTAGTTTGAAAAAATGCTTAGCAACATACAACTTTTTGCGAGAACCAAGCGAATCTTATACAAACGTTCCTAAAAAAAGGTGCTGGGTTACAAGAACGGATATTAGCTAAATATCTTCATATATGTGGATTTTCAGAACCGTTTTTAAACTTTTTCTATTGAGAGTTAGTATTTTGTAACTCAAGTATTCTAAATTTAAAATTCCGGTTCAAGAATGCTACAAACTAAGCTATCATAGAAGACACGTATAGGTGATGGATAAATAAAGTAAAACGAGTTCCTCATATCAAAGCCGAGCATCTTGGAAGATTTTTCTCAGACGTCGTTTACATGTAGATAGAACATTTACTTGCTTAAAAGTGATTCTGAGACAAAACGTTTCTACAAAGATCGAGTGAATTTTCTAATGGTGAATGATATTGGGAAAATGACATATTTTCCGACACATTTCACTGCATTGATTTCTACATCGTCATGTTTTAAAACTTAGATAGCCGATACGGAATATGAAACGCCAAGAAAAAAAAACAAATAACTAGACTATTTTTCAAGTTCAAAAAGTTTGGCAGAAACAGATCCTTGTGTGACAGCTTTAGATGATCTTATATTCAGTTTTTTCATTACTTTTAATGACCAAAAGCGAATGATGTTTATGTTTAAAAAGTTAGATACTATGCATCATGAATTAGTTACACGTGAACTTGTTGCCTCTTTAAGGCGTCGAATTAAAGAGCGCAGGTTGTTGGTAACTTCAACGTTGAATTACTTGCATTAACCTATGACGTATTTGATTTGTCAAATAGCTACTTGGATATATTTTTAAGGCTAGATTGCGACCAGATGCGAAAAAATATCGTAGACCTTCAAACAGCGAATTTTTCGTTGAAAATGTCTATGGGCAATGAGATTGATCATCTTAGATCTGACCATGACGAACCTGAAAACACACTGCCACTTAAGAGATAATTAGAATTTGAAATACAAAAGAAACGTCAGGCTCAGAATAATACTTCGAGATCAAATGATAGAGACATTGATACATTGATAAAAATAGAGATCGCTTTATTTGAAAATGGCGGTTCAAGAGAAAAATATCTAGAAATTGCGTATATTTCTCTGACCAGTGTGGAGTCAAATTTGCGCTCAAAATTAAGCGATCAAACATTGGATATGTTATATGTATATATATCTCATTATTTAAATTTGATCAAAGATTAAGAAAAACACAAATTATTTTAATATTTTATTAATTTTTAAATATTCAAGTTAAAAATTTGCAAATAATATTTTTTCTCGTTTGATTATAGTCTGAAGTTAGAGATTTGTGTTATTGTTAAAAGCTTATTAAAAATTAAAATTTGTATTCGTAAAACTTTAATATCGAAAATACTGATTTTAGTATAGAGGATTGGTATTGCGACCCTAGTACGTTGTTCAGTACATAATGTTGCATAGACAAACTGTTAATTGTTTATAAAAATTTCTTTATTGTCGGAAGAATAACAGTCATTAGATAGTCAGATCCATTCGAACCCTCGAAAATTTTGCTTTAGAGGGTTAAAGAAAAAATTGGAAATTTTAAAAATTAATAAATATATTCAGCACAATGATGATGTTTACTATATCACAATATTTTCTGTAAATATTTAATTACCGTTGAGTACCTCGAGCTTCCTTGCTCTATGTATGGAGTGGAAATTCTTTGAAGGTGCTCATCGAATCTGCGTTTAATTACCGAGCGGTAATGCACCGGCCGGAATTAATGCCGGATATCCGAGCGAGTTTTCAGCTAAAATACGATATCCTGAACGGTAGCTCTACCACATTCGCAGGACATATTTTATTATTTGCAATATCGCCGGTTTCCGCCGGCGGTCGTACAAAACGGTAAACAAGTCAGTACACCGGCGCTGCCACCAGGACACATATGTTGCGCTTAAGATCGCAGCCTTCCTACTACGGCTCGCGGCTTACAATATTTTATAGAAACGGTGCTTAGTAATATTTCTAAATCAAAATACAAATAGTTAACACGCAAAACTCTTACGTGGACGATTTATGCAAGAAAGCGGCAAAGATTCTAATGTTTGTTGTGCTAAATCTGAGGCATATGTATTTTATGTGTTGGTATGCTTACATAAATTCAGAACCTTATCGCACATCCGCTGTTATTTTTTTTCAACATATTTTTTTCCCGGTGTGTGGATAATTAGAAAAGTGACGACCATTCTTAACAAAGGTAATAAATCAATTGTAGATAATTGTAGTTCAGTATCGATTTTACCAGCACAAGCCAAAGTATTTATAATCATATTTTTAATTACGCTTCAGACAATTTCAAAGAATACTAGATTAATTAATGGCGTGGTTTTAGTGCTTAAATATCAGTAGCAATAAATCTGCTGGTTTTTTTCAAATTTATTACAAAAAATCTCGATACAAGCAATCGATTAGATTTCGTCTACACTGATTTTGATTGTTCGGGTTTAAACACAACATGATTATTTTTTTAATATTCATATGTATTATATATATATATATATATATCTCACTATCTAAAAAACAGTCAAAACTAATCTTATTTAAAATACATAGAATAGAAGATAGTATTCCAATGAATAGCTTCGTTAGCATATTATTTAGCATTAGTAAAATATCTTATCGCACTTGAAATAATCTCGAGAGTAAAATCATAAACGAACAATTTGATTTTCGCGAAATGCAATCAGATTTACCTCAAGTAAACCATTTAACCTTTATTACCAATTTTTATCGATTTTTTAATAATCTAACAATATTTTATTGGCGTTAATTAGAAAATCCCGGCAAAAATTTTTTTTCTACATTTTTTAATTTTTAAAAAAAGTACTTAAAATGTTTTGGACTAGTACAATGATCAGATCTTATCCTTTTGCTGTTTTCTTGCTTTGCAATATTATAAACAGTTGTTCTTACTTTGAAATTTTCGTAAAATTATAATTTATACGTTATCAAAACAAATTAAAAAGAATATATTTTTATTATTATGTAGAAATCAAAATTTGACACGCGGTATTGGTGAGATGTTATCAACATCGATCGACCACTTTATAAAAATATATATTTAAATGCTTTACAACCGCGTGCATAAAAAAGAGTTGGTCCGTGCTAGATGTTTTAAAATATACAAGCTTTCCTGAAAGGTAGAAATACAATATTTAAATGGCAAAAAACTGTTCACAATTGTCTTATTTTCTCTAATTATCCCTTTCTTTGTTTTAGTAATCTAAGAACTACAAAAATGGTTAGATAAGAAGAAACCACTTTGCCTAAGAATTGGCAGATTGCAAAAATATATTGCGCTTTTCATAGATCGTCTATCGGCAAACTTAAATTAAATAATTGATTTAATAATCCAGAAAAGTTTTTTATCTTTATCTTGTTTAGAATATAAAAAATGTAAAAAAAGCAGCAGCTGTTTTTAACAATTTTCTTTACGATTCGGGTATAAATATGGGAGCCTGAATCAATTGAATAAGATCAGTTCTGGTCCGTAGATTATTTTCATCCATTGTATAACAAAATATAATATTTATAGTTTATTATCTATCATCCAATTTTGGTAAAAAATATTATAAAAATATCTACAATAATATACTATACTTGTAATAAAATCCCATACTGTGTGATAATAAGTATTCTTATTTCTCGAGAAATGAAAAATATAAAAAAAACAAAATTCCTAATTGTAACGCCCACACTTTTTATTATACAATATAACATCATCATAAAAATGTATTCGTGATAATTAATAGTCACTACATTTTCCTTACAAGACGATATCGCAAAACGAAAACTTTATTTTTAACGCTTTATTTGGAGCACAGAACGACGATGCATATCTTGAATATAAATGTAAAATTTCCCCACAACCAAACATTGTTGAAATAAATCAACAGTTGTAGCAACAGTTTTTTCCTCATTTAGCCGCATACATTTGCATGCATTTGCGTTTTAATCAAACGAAAAATAATATGACACGATTTTAGGCCAGCGGAACAATCCAAAGCAGATCGATAGATACCCTGGAGTGTTACCCGTCCATTAAAAAGCTTTCAAAACGACCTGCGTCTTAATTTGATGTGTAACAATAGCTTCCGATGACAGAGGGGAGTAGGGATGTTTGTTTTATGGGCCGACAGAATACCTCGGGTAACCCAAGGCCGTATTAACAGGGAAAGGAGCTTAGCTGGCTTGTTACAAGATTTTGATTAGCATAGTCGTTCCGAGGGACGAATCGATTTATCGGTTAACCCTTACTTGTACACTGATCTCGACATTAAAGTTCCTCGTGCCGTACTCGACGTCAAATACACGTTTCACGAGTATTGGTGAAAAATTGCAGACATAAAAATATCTAAATTATGTCATCAAAAAATTTGTCGACACTTTTTATTGTCAAGAATATGAAAGAAATTTTAAAACAAGTTATGTAGAGAATGGTGAATTGATTGAACCAACAAAATAAAAATCGATTTTCAGTTAGTAATACAAAAAAAGATACATTTGATTAAATATGTATTATTATTATTAGTGAACTATTTGTCTTGAAATAAATGCAGATATTATTTATTTAAATATTAAATTAAGTTAATTTTAAGACCAATTATTTATTCACTAAGTATACATAGAAATTGTATTTACTAATAGACAGTTTGTAGTCTCCTTTTATATATAATATATTTGCCGAGCTGAAATTTTTCGCCCGGATAACGCTCGTGCGTTGTATTGTCCCTTAAAACATTTTTTCAACACTTATAATTTGCGTATTTGTAGCAATATTATATAAAGTACGTAAATGTGTATTTGTTTGATTAAAATCCGTTGATGGTTCTTAAGGAATCGATCTGTTATTCATTGATTATTTAAAGGCGCGTAGAGCCGCGTTGGGTCGCTAGTATTATTAAATATTTATACAGACACCTGTCGATTGAAGGTATCATATAAATAGTTAACAATTTGTTCTAGAATTCATGTAATATGTATTAACAATTTAAGCATCGTAACGCATTGAATTAGCGATTTATTATTAATAAAATGAGCATTTATCACCCTGATTGATAGACTTTCAAATAATAATCCAATGATTACTTAATATCATGTTTGCAATAAAATAAAGAATAAATATATATTTTTATTGAATAAGCTAATAACACAAATGCATTAGGCAAAGTGTGGTGACGGAAATGCTATCAGATAAATTGACAGCCGGTTTGAGTAAATAGCGTTAAAATAATTAGCACTTATATAAGATTAAAAAAAAGAAATATATTTCTAGGCATCTGCACCTCTATAATAATCAATCAAATTTAATCCCTAAATTTGTAAAAGGCTCTATAAATTTACAATCACCGTGTTTCTGCATTGCTAGCTTATCATGAAAAATCCATCAATGAAGGATGGTTTATTTAACATGATATTTATTAAGTGAAATTCAGCCTTATAATTTTAACAGAAATGTGTGAAGTTCGTAACGTTGGTACAAAATACTTTACGTTTTGTGTTTGTTAATAATATGTAGTATCTAGGTGTACAATCAATAAAACTAAACTAATAATTGCGCTACTGAATAGATCGGGCTGATTGCAATCCTCAAAAGCTAGTATAATGACGATTTTCCAACCTTAAAATAATTATTTATTATAAATTTGACTCACCTAGGTCTTCGTCCTCCCAGTCCGTCTGTGCCGATACAGAGACGACAAGCATCAAGGCCGCGAACCAACGCACTGCACCCCTGCACTTGCCCATCATTGTCGCACCGTCACTCACAACATGAAGCACAGTCACGAATCGCGACCGAAACAAACCTCGAAAACGACTCTCGTAGTTGTTGCCGACCGCATTCCCTTACGCGGGGTAGCACCGACCCCAACCCTCGAACAACAATCCGCGCACTACGCCAACTTCCTAATATTAATTAATCACAGTCTCTTAACTCGAAATTTATGTATCTCTTGTTTAACTTATCCCGAAAGTTTGGCCCGAGTTGCCGCCCGAGCTCGCAGGCCGAATCGCGATAAAAAGCTCGAAACTTTTTCCGACTTACCGTGCCACCGAGGTAAGCTACGATACAAATTGCCTACACACACATACACACAACACTGCAATATTAAAAAATTATTTATATTTTTAATAGCCCTTAATACTTTATGTTAATATACGAACGATTTTATGATTGTATATCAAGGCGTCCTTTATTTGTTTTATTTTTGTTAGTACTGATCCTAAGGACTATTCAAGTTGAAGTGCTTTCATTATATTCTGCATTTCATCTCTATGCTTATATCCCTCTTGTTATTTTCCAGGAATTCGAAGGGTACGCGATTTTAATGGGTACGCACTGTAAACATTTGCCGCACAGCGAAATTGATCCTCCAGAACAAACTGACACTATTTACATTTAACGAATGCACCGTTTACACTGTTGCTATTATATTGCCGTTTGTGTATGTTTACATTTATTTTTTGGTGATGCTGCACCTGAAATTAAAAAATATGTTATTGTTTGATCCATAAAAGTATAATAAACTACAAACAACCTACTAAATTTTATTTATATTAATCTGGTCTTTACATGTGAAATAAACGAAATATTTTAATTTTTCTTATAAGTGAAGTTGATGGGTCCGTTACTATATTTAATAAAGCATTCGAGGCTCGAATAGAAAAAGTACGTATCGGCATATTAATAATAAATAAAATTCGAGAAGCCGACGACAGGATTATTTTTGTAGTCAAAGACTTATAAAAATACAACTAATCGTATATACATACATTGTATTTATATATGAATATACATAGTGTGTCGTAAGGTTATAAAATTTGGCAGGCACTGATCTATATGAAGCAACGGATGTCAGTTAAGATGCTTTTTTATTTGCATTTACACAATAAGATATAAAATATGTCATTTTGAAACTAAATTTCTGGTATAGACATTACATTTTTAATATAATTGACAATTTCAAGGAAAAAAACAGCGTGAAATAACCTCATTATAATTATATTCAATGTTAGGAAACACTATATCCCTTCAAGTAGAGGTGCATCCAATGTTATCTGGATGCAGTGCATCCAGATAACATTGGATGCACTGCTTTTCAGAGCAGTTTTGCGACAAAACATTTGTACGAGGAACTTAACAATATTTTTACAGAAGTTATAAATTACATCAAAAACAGTCTTTTAGAATCTATGTTGTTTGGAAAGAACCAAATAAACCTCACTATTTTGAAGTGCGTTGGATATCTCATGCAAAAATTATTTAAATGGTTTTCGAACTTAAAGGAGAATATGCTATTTTTCCTAATAAATACCGCAAAGAAAAGACAATATTATTGAAAAACAATAATTTTACTTTTAAATTTGCTTATATAGTTTAAATAATAAGAAACTTAAATGATTTAAATAGATAAATACATAGATCAACAATTTATCTAATGATTTAAAAGGACAAATTAAAAACATTTAAAAAATAGGGCTATGGAAATCATAGATGACGACAACTTAAAATGACTTAAATAATATTTAAGTAAATATAAATATTTTTATTGAACTTTAGCAAGGTGTAACAATGAACTTTTTTATTTTTTCTATGATCTTGATCTCACAATATCCACATAAAACATATTTGTTGATAAACTACATGATGCATTTGGATTGACAACTTTCGAAAATAAGCAACTGATATTATATTCATGCGATTATTTAATCAAACAAAAATTTGAGAAAGAAACTTTATTTTAGTTTTGCTATTAAATTAAAATATCAATTCCGTATTGTGGTGAAAAAATTATTTTAAATACTACTTTTATCGATTACATTATAATTTGATTAACTTTATGCTGATTGACAGTGGTAAAAAGTCTAAGAACTCTGAACATGTGGATTAACATTTAAATAAAAAAATAATTTAAATAAATATGATGTCAAATTTACTCTGTATTTAATATACACTTAGTAGTAATAAATTTTGTACAAACACTATAGCTTTGCCACTGTTAAGAAAATATTATAAGACAGGGTATATTTTAGGGGGATTAAGTACAAAAATAATAACACCATGGTACGTTAATCATGATCCTACTATATAAAAAAAAACAAGAGAGAGACGTGTCATCCACAATCATGCCCGCGTGGACCCATCTTCTGCCATTTCATCATGTGTCAAGGCCCATAATTTTTTCCCTTCCACATGATAGATGGCCTCTTTTAATCAGATACAGTTATGTTTTTTTTTTCTCTCACGGCACCATTCGAGTCTACCCTATATATTATATATGATATTATGCTTACGTATTATTTAATAATAACATGTTAGTAAGTCGTGTTATAGCTATGTAAACTTATGTAATTAAATACATATGTAAAAGATGTTTAATACGGATAAACAGACGTTAAGTTTGCCCAGAGCTCATTTCCCTTTGCTACATGTACGTTCAGTACAAACTGCAATAGTCAAGTTGTACGGCCGTGTTATCGCTGAAACTTTTCTTAATGTCAACACTCTGCGTTTGTATCTTTGAAAATGCGATCTTCTCATATTGTCATATCGTTTGTGCTTTGAGTTTGCACAATAATGTGCAGGAAGACAGCGATATTGGCTTGTTATTGCGAAATATTATTTTATAATAGAAAAATAAGTATATTTTATTCTTTTGTATACGACGGGATATTTATAAAGTCAATATACAAAGTCCAGAAAGTATTTACCAAATATTTTACTTCGAGATTAACGTATAATATTTTTTAAAACATCCCTTTAATATTTATTTCAGTAACCGTTTCATAAATAGCAATGCTAAATACTTCTTGCCATTGTTCTTAAAATTAATCGAACGGTAAATGTCTATAAATACAGGTTTTTGCTAATGTTTTAAATGAGTTTAGCAAGTATAATAATTCCCTTCTACATTTTTCTAATTTGCCTACTCCTGCTATAAACATTTCAGAAACAGATATATTATATATTTAAACAGTTATTACTTCATTACATAAAAAATACCACTACAAATTTACTCTCTCGCGGACTTAATAAGAAACGGCAATGTTGCTAACAGAGTAAAAAATGCTTTTATTTTTAGCCTTAGATATTTTTTCTAATATTATTTGTAAATAAAACTTGCCTTAATAAATATTTTAATGCTTTTGGAATGTTTAATATTGATACAGCATGTTGACATTAATGTTAAATAAATTCTATTATATAAATAAAATCAAATTCATTTTGGAACGCCCACTATAGATATACCACTTTGTGATAGAATAAGTCTTTAAAGTTTAAAATAGCCTATCAAGGACAACACGTGACGTATCGCAATTAAATTATTTATATATCGGTTAAAAAAGAATACGAAAGATCAAATAAATCAATTTATATGTGAAATAATATTCCTATGGTTTTAAATTTAAGATATTATTATTCTTTCTTGTGATTTTTTTGTTTTAACGTTAACGTCAGTAATGAACCAATAGCTTGTAATATTTTTAAATGTACAATACAAATGTTTAATAAAAAATCGCATTATATATCATAAGATATATTGATAATAAACATGCGATTATTTTAAAAAAGTATTTTTTGTAATATTTGGATACATACATACAATAATAGAAGACGGCTCTTAAGAGAACATGCACAAAGTTAATCTAACACACTATAGACTAGCAATTCGAAAAAAACAAACAAAAATACTTTATTGTTTTATATTCAAAAAAATATTTTAAATATTATATTATATTTTTATTCTTTAATTATAATTTGTGTTCATTTATTTTTTTTGTAAAAAAAGTGAGCTTATGTTCTGAGCAATTTCCTTAAGGGTGACTATGTCAAATTTTATTAAGAACGGTCAAATAAACATATAGAATAAACTAATTTTTTTAAATCTTGCGTTGTAACCTGACAGGTGTAAGCTCAATGCATTACAACGGGATAAATCTGTACCAACTGGGTAAGTCAGTCATACATGATGAATATTTACAAGTAAGTTTAAACTACAGACTTTATAGTCTAGGATTCGGTAACATTTATATAATTAATTAAGTATTACTTGTAATATAAATAACAATCAATAGATGTTATTTTGCATCTGTAGGCGGTTTTTTTATTAATAGCGCATTTTTATAAATAAATATTCGGGTCCGCTGCTGTCGTGCTGCTGGGTCCGCGAACTTTGGACTTTATCTTCAGCCACAAAAATATATGGTAATGCACATACCTATATTTATTACTTATAAAATTTCTATATAATATATTATATAGAGCAGCGTACGCCAGAGCTTTCATTTTTTATCCGAAAAACACGCACACTACACTAATACAATGTAATTTTAATATAATTTAACTGGGTACTGACTAATTATACATTTAATCTGATAAATTGAAAAAATATGAATCGAGTTTTTAATCGCTACGATTATTAATACAAACATAGAGATAATGTTTTTAGTATCACATGCATTAAATAGTACAAAAAAAATTTAAAACCTTGTACATATGTCAATGTAGTCAGAAACGTGCTTTAATAAAGGTTATTTATTATGTTTTATTATTCTTTATTAGGTGCCCTCAAAGACACAGAGCTGCACTATGGAGACTAGATCCCAGAAGACGTCACTTAAGCGCCTTTCTGTGACACCCTCTAGATGCCGCGTCACCAGAGAATCTGCGCTCCACGGTAACTGCACCATAGATATTTTTTGCGATATGAATTCTTAAAAAATTTTTGAAATAAAAATGGATTTTTAAAGGCCTAAAGTTGTTGGCTAATCGGCCCAAACAACATATAAAACTACGTCGTTTAAAAGGTAAAATTGTTTATATATTTACTTACATTTTTCAAATACGCATTGTATATATCTATGTATAGTATAATATATAGTAGTATATTTATCGTGGTTTAATCTTTACCTTTACCTTTTCAAACCTTTAATATAAATTAAAATATTCTTAACAAATTTTTCCCTTCCGTCTAATTGAAGTTTTGTAAATTTATTTTGCTTAAAATAAATGTGAAAATAATGTTTTGTTTTCGCAAATTTGCTTTAAAAAATGATGAATCAGAATGTATGTTTTTGATAATGTCCATAAATTATCTCCATTTAACTCTTTTATGTATATTTATTCTATAAAATTTAACCGCGCATTTAATTGCAAGCAAAATCCAATATACAAAACACATATTTCACGGGCGTGAATAAAATTTCGCTTATGTGTGTCACGCTGCAGAACGCCTTCGAAAAATAAAATATTACGAGAGCGACGTAATTTATTACATCATTCGCGTTAATATTTGATACGAGCTGGCACTTTTCAAAAGAAAGGTCCAAAATTACAAACGATTGTCGCAGACCTTAATATCGCCAACACACGGAAAGTCAAAATCTGAAAAAATGTTCGCGGCTTCCACTTGAAAAATTTACTTTTGTTAGATAAACACAAAGATAAAATTCGTGTTGATTGATATAAAATTATTTAATAATGCCCAGTTTTTTGTACATTACATGCATAAAAGATAACATAACCTTGCTTAAAATAAAAACTGATTTTGCTTAAGTAAATATAATCGTTTACTTCTAGCTCACTAATGTTATGCATTAAATATATAAATGGGTTTTACAAAAACATATTTTTTCAATATAATGATAAAACATTTGAAACGCTTGACATTTATTTTTATATATTTATTATGTTGTTAATATCAAAATGTTAAACGATTATTAAAGTTTTAATTTAATAACCCTGATATTTTTTGTTCTATTCCAAACAATAAGTAGCATTTATAAGTTTTTAAATTAGATAATGATTAAACATACTTTTAACTATTTTTAATGTTATTTTAAATCTAACGATATACCAAAAATATTTATAGCTTAAAGGTTTTTAGTGTGTAAAAATATTTTAGACATAAATAATAAAAATTTAGTATGCTCTGAGAATCGATCATGAATCAAACTTTTTCGTGGAAAGCGATTATTTTTTACAGTTGGACGTAGTTTTAAAAACTGTATTAATTTTCACTGACATATTTAATATATCTAGGCGAATGTTACATATTTTGCAAAAACAAATATTGCTGTATATGTAAAAAAATCTGCTCACACGTTTGCATTATATGATGCACGTGTATACGTAATACGTGTACGTGTATGTTTTAAATAAATTGCCGTATCTGGTAACTCTGCAGTAAACACTGAAACGATTGCAAAAAGTGTATCAAAAGTCCCTGTTTAACCAAGTACATGTGTATCTACGTTTACGTTCCATTCGTTTCAATCAATAATATTTCAAACGTTATATTTCACGTGTTTGTTTGTTTGTATGTAATTCTATACTTTATTTTGTAGTATTTGAGTGAAGAGATATTGCATTCGTTCAAAAATATACATTTTTAAAGGTTGACGAAAACATGCAATACGCTAACTTGTCATAACATAAACCTCTCTTAATACACTCTAATAACCAAATAGAAATATTCTTGGGTAGATTAATATATTTCTACCAAAAAATATAGCTTAAAAACTTTTATTATGAATTAGCCACCGCTTTATTAAAATTACACTATAAACATTAAAACTTCTGACAATTTGCAGTTCCAACGGCGCCTGCTAAGTTGCTTGTTATATTTTTTCACATATATAGCCACAATCACTTCCGGTAAGCGCTAGTACACCAACAACGCGGGCTTCGTCCACGTCGTTCCATGCTTACTAACCTCTTGTGCATCTCGAAAGTGGCGACACAATCATACGACTCTAAAATCCAAATCAATAAAGTCTATACTGACTCAAAAAATATTTTTGTATAAGATAAAATAAGTTTGTTATGAGCTTTGTCAAAAGCTAATCAAGAGACTCGTTGCCGTCAATATTTTAGCTATGGCAATCGTCGTTTCAGTAAGTATTTCGCTAATTTTGGAGTACCACAGACTATTTTCCATATTCCGCCTAACGGAATTCTCTTACAGTTTGGGCGGAGGTGTTTTAAACAGAAATACTTTTATCAATAACTTTTAAATGGCATTAGAGCATGTAGGGAGATTTTCTATGCACATCGCCAAAGTTATAGTGCAATAAGGCATCGAAGATGCTTAGCCTCATTACACAAAGTGCGTGTCACTCCAATAATTTATAAGCGATTCGAGTTCTGTACTATACCTCAGTTCGTAGCGTCCTTAAATATTGTTACATTTTCTAGAATCGGAGTTAAGTAAAGTACCTAATTTATGTTGTTGGAAAGAATTCAAAGATTATTTTTAAATATCTCCACAAGAAAGAGATATTTAAAAATAATCAATGAAGCACTTTTTAAAGTGCTTAAGAGGTGGTGAGAGACGTGTTTCTAATTCTTCCCCGTTGTGACTTTACGAACAAATCTCTTGCACGACCTATCCAGCTTCTCATCGAATTTTCTAAACACAATGATGTTTGATACGATAGCTATGAAGAGCTGGAAAAAATATGTGGGATTGTGCTCTTTTACTTTAGATGTGCACCATAACTGTTGTTTTTACTTAATTTTTTCAATGTTTAAACGTATATTTTTTGTTTGTGTAATGTGTATTATGACGCATTGGGGAAACCTGTCAAACAATGATGGTTAGATTTGTAATAAAATACACTGTCTACATTGATTTGTTAAGGCCAATTTACGTTCATGATCATTGATGTATTTTTATATTATATTTAAAACAAATTTAATTGTTTTAATAATTTACACATAATATTGTAATTTCTCACAGTAAAAAAATTAAATTTATAAAAAAAATACCATTTATTTTTAATTCAATATTACAATTTCAAAACATCTTTCGCACTTATGTAAATTTTCACACATTCATCCCTCCGAAAGGGTTATATTTCTTGTATTTTTTAAACCCATTCTACATGTGCGCGCATTTTTCTTTGCGTAAAAATCACCTTGTGGAAAAAATCGCATTCGCACGTGAGGGGTGCCAAACGTCCCGGCGATAAAGTCGTACCCCGGATTCCTTTGTAAGTTTCGGGGACAATGCGATTCAGGAGAGATAAAAAAAAGGAATACAGAATTCGCCCAGAACAGCATCCGATGTACGAAAGAGGAAAAAAACACTTTTCGCCGTGAGTGTTTTTACGGATGAGGAAGCAGTCAGGTATCTCGGCGCGATTCCTCAAAGGGCACACACTCGGAACTACAGTCTCTTTGCTCTTTTTTTCTCGCTCATAATTAGATCGATATAGAGAAAATAACTCTTTTACAAAATTTTGATCTTGCGCCACGATTAAAATCACTTGTAAATTATTTATTTTGAATTATTTTACAATGTATTATTTTTGAAATAAAATTACAAAGCAAGATAATTTTTCCCATTTTCACAAACTATTTTTGTAATTTATACATATTAAAAAAAAAAAATTATAACTTGATATAAGTTGCGCTATTTATTTAAATTGTTTTTTAATATTATTTTTGTAACTTTTAAAATTAATTAATAGCTAAAAATATATTCTTCATTGTTAAGAAAACAAATATTTATTGCATTATGTTTATAATATTATAAACTTAAGCTTGATATTAATAATCAATTAAACATTATTGTTCATATAAACTTTGTTTTGTGTTGAGAACTTGTAAGGCGTTTAACTATTATTTAGTAACAATCAACGTACATGTATTTGTAGTACATATTTATAGTCACCACATGCTAACCCTAGATTGAGTTGTAATATAGAACGTAATATTTTTTTCAGTATATTTATAACAAGCTAAATAATTATATTTAAAATTTATTACATATTCTTCAACAATAAGTTATTTTTGCTTAGTACACTATAAATTAATACATTAAATTCACTTGATAAATTAAAATTGTATAAATATAATATATACTCACCTTTTCATTTTAAATTTTAATAAAGGTGTATAACTAAAATTTATAACATATTAAATATACTTCCTTGCTTTATTTAATTGTGGTAGCTAAAGCTTTAAGGCTTCTATTTAAACATAGTTTATCCATGTATGATAAATATGTTTAACTTTTTAAGTTATATAAATAAGTAACCATGCATAGAGAAATCTATTGATTGTATGGTATAATAATAATTTGAAAATGATATAATATATGTTGATTATTTATCAGACTGATTTCAGTCAAGAATAATTTAAATAAGCAATATTTAAAATATTTGACCCATAAAACGAATTGTTTGTGCGTTACAGTTGACCTACCGAACAGCTTTTTTATTGCTTTCTTTTATTATTTATTTAAAATCAAAATTATGACTTTCAAGAGCAGCTCGTCATACACCGATTTCACGGAAATAAAGCTTTAATATACATTTTTAAGTACACATCAGTTTTGTTTTTATGAAAATATGAATAATATTTATGTATTCTAATAACGTTGAAGTCCGATATCTATTCAATACGGTAGAATTATTCTTTGTCGTTTATATTTTACCTCTGTTTACCAGGAATTCCTGTATATTATATTACAAGCATAGAGGAAGCAAAATCTATTTTCAATTATATTAATTTCAATAATTGGAACTGCTTATATCAAAATATTATTTGCGGTCACTTCAAACGTTAATAAGCAGTATATAATTTTCGCAAAATCCTTTGAAGACTACTGATCCTCAAGTGCATTTAAATTTTGTATATATATATATGTACATATATCATATGTTATTTTAAGTAAGAAAAAATATTTTATTCAATATTTGTAAGTTTACTCTCAATGTTTTAGGAATTACAACAAATTTGACCCAATATTATAAACATTATTCAACTCGCCTAAAAGATACATAAGTCATAGATTAGGAATTAAATGTCTATATAAAAACATGCAGAGATATAAAAGTATATTAAACAATCGTGTTGAACCTAATAGTGACTATGATAAAAAATATATTTTATACTTAGTGTATTTTATTATGAGTATATTTTTAAATAAAAAAATAAAATATTTATTACGTAAGTATCCAAAGCAGAAATTTATTTTTAATAAAATTAAATTTTAAGGTTGTATAATAAAATATACTACCTTTGAAGATAAATATATGAGTCAGGTTATCTGAGTACTATATGTATAAAACACTAACATTGAACAAATTGTACACTTTGCTTTTCCCGGGTCTGATTTTCTCTATTTCTGTCGTCCTTTCATTAAATATAATCGCTTATACTAGGGCTAGCATAGTGATGTATTGACATCGGCGATGTTTTTCGCGTCACTTCATTTTGTATTACATTGTAAAGGGGAAGGATACGGCGTACACGCGCAAAATGGATTATTTTATCATTTTCCCCGTCGTCGTCGTCCTTATATCGCCTTTTATCCCTTTCATGCACCCTTCTAAATGTATTACTCTTTCCCTCTCTTGCTCAGAGTATTCTTTTTGTTCTCTCTTTTCATTTTTTTCTGCCGGAATGCGATTTATACAGGCGCGTAGGGCGAGAATTTCGATGAGTGACAAATGAAGATCTCATCCCTCTTTCTTGTCCTTGTTCGTAGTAATGCGTTTAAACTCGCGCTTCTTTCCAAATTCGATAAAGCGAAATCGGTATTGATATGTAACGATGTTATAGAAAACAGATTAAAAAGGACAAAGGGCGCGCTTCTTCATATTGTGACGATATCACGCACATATTGCGACGAAAACATTTCTTTGAAAAATATTTTTGGAAGCCTCATGTCTCTAGTGTGTAACATTATTGTTTTTATTTTGACAATATGATCTGAATGTCATATAAAAATATATATCAGTGATTTAGGTTTAAAGATAAGATAGTATAAAGATCATGTATATTATTATTAGTAGTACAAAATTTCTAGTTATTTTTTTTTAAATAAGAGTTAATGGTAGATCGAAAAATGAACACAAAATAAAATCCATTTTAAAAACGATCTGTAGTTCTCTTTATTTTTCACTAAAAACTTTTATTAAGCTCTACAGTCCAATATGGCTATTTCCAGAAGATTTCTACACTCAAGCCTATCTTGTGCCCTTCTTCTCCAGAGCCACCCCGTCCAGCCTCCTAGACCTATTCTTCGCCGACCATCTGGTTTGGTAAATGTCAGACGCTTTGTGTTGAATCTTTTATGCTGTCTACGACTATATCTGATGGTAAACCATAGAGTTAGGACCTCTTGGTTATACCATCGCCGCCAAGTCCCACGATTTTCTTCATAATTTTTCTTTCAAACACTCGGCAGTGCCTGCGTCCGTATTTCAGCCGCGTATATCAGTACTAGGCTTATTAAGGTTTGGTATAGTCGTATTTTCTGATTTTTGACGTATGAATAGATACCATATGTTTATAAAGCTCAAAGAATTGCATCACTGACGCTATTTTGGGCATTGACCAACGAACCAATGTTTATAAATTTACTCACTTTATCTATGATTTGCTCACCGACTTGCATATGGCTTTGCTGTATTTTGTTTGTGTGATGGGCATATACTTTGCCTTTTTTACATTTCTCTTTAGTCCTATCTGCTCAGCCGCCTTCTGGTGATCAATTAGTGCTACTAATGCAGCTAATATCATTAATGTCTCAAATATCATTGTCACCGGCGTAAGCTAACAAATTTTTTGTATATAGTCCCATATGTACAGATTTATGAGTCTCAGCTTTTTCTTATGCCATATTAAATGATAAACATTCAAAGGAATCGCCCGGTATGGTATAGAAGCTTGCCTTGGACTGCCTTGAAATGCCTTAGACGATATAGAAGCTAACAGAGAGCTTATCCTATATGCGAACATTACATTTGACCTTTCTCATTGGAAGTCTGGTAAAGTTTATGAGCTTTTTTGGTAGTTCAAACTCTGTCATCGCCTCATAGAGTTTGATTCAACTGACACTATATTATGCTGCTTTAAAGTTTACAAAAACATGATAAGTGTCAATATTTTACTCATGGGATATTTTTAATATCCGCCATTGTGAGTGAATCTAGTCGGTTATGGAGCAGCCTGGTACAAACCCACAATATATTCTCCCACAATCGAAGAGGTGTGAGGTAGGAGTCTGTCAAGAAGTATATATTATATATAACAGTATTTCGTATCCTACATTTAGAAGTATGATTCCTCGATAATTCTCGCACAGAAGTACATCTCCCTTTTTTAGTATAGGACAAATAATCCAATTGTTTCACTTTTCATGTATTTCTTTCTTTTTCCATTTGTCTATTATTTTGTCATGTTATGATTACTGTACCCAAGAAGTTATTCTGGTATACTGTTACTTGATTGTGATTTATTATTTTTTAGCCTTCTTACGGCTATCAGAACCTCCTCAAATGTTGGTTCAGTCACATCTGGGTATTAGCGCTCACACCTCCGTTCAAAATCCGAAAGTGCTTTGACGATATGTTGAGGATATCCTTTTTTTATTTAGTTAAACTAAACAAGTTGTAATTTTAAAAAATCGTTAGATTTAATATTAAGAATATTAAATTTTTGCAGTAACTGCAATAATTTATAATAATCCTATATTACTAACAAGACAACTAGCGTTAACTTAGAGTCCTTGTTCGGTTAAGTAACTAGTTAGAATAGTTTTCATTTAAACTTGTATACATATACCTAAGTTTATTATTATTTTAATTTTTAAAAAATATAAAATACCCTTCGAAAAGTCTATATTTGCTTTCCAAATCTCGTCAGTGCTTACTGTTATTTATTTTGATATAGTGAGTATACAAAGTAATATAAACAATAAAATGAGTAAAATAATATTTTTAGAAATTAAAAATTTAATTTTAATTAAATTATTAGATTACACATGTAATACAGTTTTTAATTAAAGTAAAAAATAACAACCATGATATTTCTTTTCGAACAAAAATAGTTATATTTTATTTTTTATATTTACAATTTTTCTCACAAAATCTTTTGTATAACTTAAGATGACTTATGAATAAAAGACATCAGTATGTATTTTAAGCATGCTCAAAGTGAATAATACAGTACACCCCTCTAAGGAAAAAGTATATTTTTCTTATTTAATCTCCCTTTGCTGTTAGTAAAAGCTTCTTATCTTACCCACTGTGTCTTTCTTGACATTATCATTAAATTTTCATATTTTATAAAAATACTAGCAATATCCTATTCATGATAAGTTTAATATACCAGATGTAGGTATATTTGCTGCTAACGACTGCTTTCTAATAACCAACGTGTCACCTACTTTTAAAGCATATTTTTACCCTGAAAATGATATTCTTGATACTGCAACAAAATTCACTAAAAAATCTGTTTTTTAAAATCATTTATGATTGAATTATCACACACTTTTTTAACTGTTTCATTTACACCAATTAATTATAAAACGTTTTTTTCTGAATATTTATTTTTAGGCTCCATATGTTTATTTGTAAAAAATATATAAATTAACCATCTAAATACAATATTTTGATTTATAAATATATATATACGAATATACACATTTATTCCCTAAGGCTTCTTTAAATAATTCATTATTATCTATATGCTTTTAAATTACCCGCCTCTAACATATTATTTACGTGTATTTATATAATATATATATATAACTAATACACATTATTTAAATTATTAATTATTAAATAATGTGTATTAGTTAAACGTATTTATACAATAATTTTAATAATGATTTGTTTTTACCTTTAAATAAATAACATCTGTTTACATTTTTAGTGTATGTTTTTAATCGTGAAATACACCATAAACAAAAATCAAATCACCAATTCAAAGAAAAATTAATAAACGTATTGAACAAACATAATAAATTTTAACATCAAGTGTGTTATTTTTTTATTTTATCATTTTATTCGCAACAACTCTTCACATTTTTCGCTAGATTGGGCCGAGAGTAGCTCTTTTCCTTTGATAGGACTCAAAAGATAACTTTTTCTTTGATATCAAAATTCGAACCAAGACTTTTGCGCATTTCGTTCGAGTGAAATATTTTGGATACTCGCATAAAAAGCTTAGCATTCACATACACAAAAGAAGAAAAAAAATACAAAGCTTCGATTGTTTAAATTGTTTAGTTTTATAATTAATCGAAAAAAAATCAAAGTTTCTTATGCCTATATTTATTATAGAAAAGATAAAAATTGAATTTGGGACGGAATGAATTAACAACGGACGAGCGAAAAATTTCTTAGAAGTTGAATAAGTAAGCACGTCGAATTTTCATTATGATCTTGTTGGCAAAGAAAGTTGAGTGAAAAATTAAGATGAGAGACTGAAATACGCCTAAAGAATTGAAAATATTCATCGGAGTGTTCTAATATTTACCGGTGTCGGATTTTAATAAAAAAAAGCGTAGTTTTAATTATTAAGTCTGTAAAATTATAAGCGACATTGTCTACAAAGTCCAAATATATTATCGAATAAATTAGAATTCCACATACTTTTCATGCTATACTTCTATTTATAGATCAAAACACGTGAAAGAAATATGTATTTATAATATATAACAAAAAACCAAAATTATATTTTAAGACAAACATGTTATTCAATTAACCAATTAGAACGTAGCATGTCATAAATTAATGGCCTTAACTCTGTTTAGAAAACCCTGTGTGATTTAATTTAGTTGAATATAATATTGTAAAAGTAAGTATTGCAAAATCTTAAGAAATAATCTAGTGTTATTAACGTATGCATTATTTACATATGTATACTTTCTTAGCTTACGAATATTTATTGGTGTTACTTTTGGTGTATTAGTATTTTTTTATTATTACTTTATATTTTGCCAATTGGATATTTTTATTACAGAACGTTAGTAGTAATGTGACACCATGAACCATTTTTGTTAAAATTGGCTTAATCTATTAACACTTAAGTTAATATTGCATACAGGTTGTGCTAAGCCTTTTAGTTCTTTGTAAATGTTTATTTTATTGTTTTATAAACTAAAACATTAAAATTATCACAAATTTTAAAATTAAGTATGTTTTTTATCATACACATTTTTTTACATTAGAAAGAGAAGTTTTAACTACTTGACAATACAAATTTATATTGTATTGGACAAGAGTCTAAGAGTAAACAGCAAAAAACAGGTATCTGATTAAAAATAATATATAATGGAATACTTCATGAATATTTTGAACATATCTTTATATAATATATTGCAATATGCATTGTTTGTAATATATAGGAAGCTAATGATAAACACTTATATTTGGGGTCTCGCTTTATGAATTTTTGCTTATAGTTTATGAACAGACTTTCTTGTAATAGTAATATTTTTTCTTAATTTATTAAGCCGGAACTTTAACATATAATTACAGATATACTTATATTTATAAAAATATTTGTCAAATATTAATCTGTTTCAGAACGTTAGTAATAATTTTGAGGATATATTGGAATATTTATGCAATATTAAGAATAGCACAATTTTTTTACAATAATTTTACTCATAATTATTATGCATTTAATATAAGTAAGGCACGCATTTCCATTTAAAATACTAAACTCTCTTATGGGACACCTATTCCGAAAGACATATTTACATCTTACAAAAGGTATTTGTCATGATGTTATCATAATATTATGATCATTAAAAATAATATATTTTAAATCACTGTTGTTTTTATGAACTATTTTATAAACAAGCACTTCGTGTGAGCTTTTGCTATTACATTTTTTGTTTATCCGATGAGCTTTCGTAGTCGAACTTGCGCGCACTCGATGTCGTCTAAGATCGCGAAAGCTTCGAGCTTTTCCGCGAAAGCATCGCCGGCGAGCTTTCCCACCGATGGCTCGAAGCCGACTACTTTAAGTTGCAACCCCCGAGCGGAAGTCGGCAAAGCTCGGCACCACTCGGCAAAGCTCGGGTGAGCTTTTCCGAGCGATATGTGCGATTCACACAGAGAGTATTCTGTACAGGTAAGTCGGACGAGGGTGAGGATAAATCGTGTGAGTCAAGGGGGTTTAAGCTTTTTTTCTCTTCGATTTTGTTATGTCATATTGTCTAATTCTGTAATTGTAAATACACAAGCACGAAATCTATAAATTCATGCCTTTCAAATGTCAGCAACACACAAAAACGGCTTATTCATAAATGTTTTATTTAAATTATTAATTATAAATCAGTAAGTTATACCATAATTCCTATATACGTAACTGATAATAACTAGCTAAAAACGCAATAAGATTTAAGTGAAGAAATTGAAATATTAAATATTAATTATATTAGACTTTTTTTAAATAACCCTAACAATGTTTTTCAATAACAATGCATACATATCTTATACAATAAAGATAGTGAAAATAAAAAATGTATTTTAAAAATGCTATACTAAAATTGTCAAATAAAAAAGTTTGATCATATACGGTTGTGGAGTGCATGGTATTTTTCTATATGCACGTACAACTTATAAAAGTCCAATAAAACACTTGTATAAATACTGCTTTAAGTTGCATATCTGTTTTCAACTCGATACATTCTATTTGCACGTTCGCAGGCAACGTGTTATGGCAACTAAGAATGAAGCAACAAATATACAAAAATAAAGTTGCTATTTTCTGAAATCCTAAAATATTATTTTAGACATGCGACAAAATATCAATTATTCTCCCATATTTACTAATGTTTATGTATCTTTACTTAATTCATGTTTTGAAGTTAAAAAATGGAATATTCCTAATCTAAGACGGTTTTAAAACATTATTTAGCTTTTTTAATTTGCTTCTACATAGTTTGCCTTGACTAATCTATAAGTTTAGGAAGTAATTTTTTTAAATTTAAATTTAATTCCTTGCATGTCAAAGAATCATCAAACAATGCCCTTGATTTTAAGTAATAAGTTAGGTGTGTGTTTGTCTTCTTTTTATTATTATGTTAAAGATATTAGAGTTATTTTAAAATATTTTTACTATTTATTATATAATTTTACGATATTAAAACACAAGTTTGACATTTTTAATTACAGTAAATTTAAGCTGCAAGAGAGTATCGTAAAATAAACAAGGTTATAAGTAAGAAATATTTAATTTGAAGAAGCAATATACTACTTTTACAATATAAATAACATTTTTTCAGAATCAAAATAGATAAAAAAAACAAGGACGAAAAATGAGATTTTGCCTTTCTAAAGAATATCTGAAATCAGAAAATTTTCTGTTTCAAAATGCTAAATGTAGTTATAGATAATAATTACTGAAAAATAAAAATATAACAAATTAGTTTTGCATGTAGTGTATGGAACAGTTTATACTTTAAAGAGTTTTAGTATTAAAAATAAACATACGTTATATAGTTTCTTGAATCTTGATATATTTATATCGTAAAGAATATTATTTGCAAAATTCAGCCATCCTAGACATAAAATTAATAAAACGACTACAACAAAAATCTGTAAAGCCTATTAAATGTGTTAGTGTAGTGTAAGTTGTTCTTGATATTCTAAAGAAACTGATACCTAACGCTTGATATTTGCAATGCTTACAATTAAATGGGTATAAATTTATCAACTTAATTAAATAATCGAAATTGTGTTTAGAAACAATTTAATGATAATAAATTAACGGAAGGTTTGTCATTAACAGCAACGGGGGTGAACAGCGCGATAACTTGTTTTGAGGAAGCAAGTCTCATTTAAAATTCGAGTTACAGATATAATTTGTTCGAATTTTCGGAAGAAACTTTCGCGTCCATTTAATTTTATCTAAATACGGATCGACGAAATCTTCTTTAAATATTAATAGGAGAAACGGTTAATTATTAAATCGGACGCCTGAGATGTAATTATATCAAAGTTGCAACTAAAAGAAAAATAATAAAATTAATATCACTATAAGTACATCAACGAAGTGTTAAATATTTAATTTTAAGTAAATTACATCTTAAAATAATTTAATTACTTAATTATAAGCTTTATGATATTTAATAACCAAAATTGTAATAGACGTTATTGTATTATATTAAAATTACTCATTGATTAAGATTAAGAACATACAAATAAATCCATAACTTTCAGATCTAGGAATTATAAATGAGTAAGTTCTATATTATCTTTATTTAACAACGGTAGTACCGGAACCAAGTACCCGGTTACCCGTGCGTTTTAAAAAGAAACGAGTATCTTGTTAATTTTAACAAGTACTCAGGTTTTTTAATATCAATACAATACTTGATTTCTCTTCATGAAATATATATATTAAACAATTTTAAAGATAAAAAGTTTTACGGCTATAATTCCATTTTACAAAATCTATTTAAAACTTAGATGGGTAGTGCGAGCGGTGTATTAAAAAGGGACAGGAAATCCCTATTTTTAAAAATTCGATAGTATTGTTTCACAATGTAAGTTTTATGACACATTTCGTTTTGGTGTCCTTGAACATTTGCCGTTTACCAAAAAAAATAGGAGTATTTGTCTAAACCAGCGGCATACTCGGAGGACGGTCGTACATAAAAACGCCATTTAAGTATGATTTTATTTCTTTCCATTAATGAGTTTTTAACGTTTGTTATCTATCGGTTGATTGATGCCTCTCTAACAAGAGAGATGAACAATTTTTTTTTAATACTCCAATTTAATTTTGATATTAATTACACTGAATGAAGTGTGTAGTACATATATAAAAATTGTTTATTGATTTTGTAAATAAAAACCATAAACATGGTAGATTAACTTTAGTTAAATACAATTAAGAAATGTATGTATAAATAAATTTAGAGTTAATTACAAAATATTAAAAAGCATTTTATATGAGTAGTCCGTCTGAGTAAGGTTGTCTTCTGTATCATTCCCAAAACGCAAATTTCACATAGGATTCAAAGACGCCTGTCGTCGACACAAGCCCTTTGCATCCGTCGAAACCTATTTGTATTGGAATAAATTCAGGCTTTAAAACGCGCCGCGCAGTTCTAAGGATATTTCTGAACGATTTCGCCGACGAAACGAGTTTCAAATTGATAGTGGTATTGACAGGGCCGGCGCTAGTCTCGAGAGATTTATAACGACCCGACACAACGGATCAACAATATTAAATGATCAAATGGAGGTTTACGACTTTATTGTACTTTATGTAATTTCCCATAGCTAGTTAACTTTCAAAGTTTTAGTTTCTTATAGATCTATAAATGTGTAAAAGATTTCTGAGTTCTTTATTGGAGTTTTAAATTTAGAAACTAACATAAAAAGCTACTTTTTTTGGACTTATATATATATAAAATATTTCTAAGATTATCGATAAAACCATAAACACATAAAAGTCTAAAATTCTGTAAATAGTAAAAAAACTTATTTTAAGCTTAAAAAGTCATGTGACAAACTGAAAATTGTGATTAAGATAAAAAATAATTATTCATGTGTATGGCATTTTACCTAAACTCTTCAAATAAATCTCACATTATTTACCTTATATAGCCTTTTATATAGCCTTTTTTAATTAATTGTAATAAATTTTTACAATTATTTAAGTTCACAAATGTATCTTAGATCATGTTCTTTAATATAGGCATTAAATAAATTTTCGGATTTTTTTTTCAACGCCTGTCATGTTGCAACACAAAATTTACAATAAATACATTCTTAAATAAATAAATATATTAGTATATACATAAACTAAAGGGTACATAAATGTGGCAATTAATTATTGTACTTTGTCGTAGCATTGTTATTTGTATTTTTTACTATAAAGTCATATATAAATATGAAACAATAGCAAACCATCTTGCTATCAAACAACATATGTGAATGCTTTGTCGTTCACTAATGATGTTTCAACATCGAGCTGCAAACATTTCAATATTGAAGTTGTCAAAGGCAAAATAGCATTATATTGTCGTAACAAATTTTGAATTAAGAATTCTCAGTTGCATTGAAACATTCGATACATACATTTAATTGGCTACAATTAATGTATGTATACTAAGTCACATCAAAATGTGATTTAGTATATAATATGCGTATAGTGAACATCGTTCCAATTTAGACTTTGAACAGTACAATTATTCCTAAAACCTTTAGACTTCGAACGAAAGTGTGCGGTGAGGTTTTAATAACGTTCGAAAGTTAAAAGCGTCCCTCATGCAAATTGAGTGTGAAGTGTGGACCAAAAGAATGTTCTCACTCTCACTAATTGCAAACTATTAAAGACCGAAAACTGGGAGCGAAAAGGGCTCCGGAGCCGCCCCTGCGCAACCTTGAACGATTTTAAGCCTTTCGGGTACAAGAATTCGCGTTCCGGCCTTGATTAATCTGTATATAATTAAACGCTTAATGATTCTTTCCAAATAGCTTAGTTTAATTTCTACCCCCCGACGATGAAATGTACATAAAACAAACTCCGACGCTTTCTTTGTACACACAGTACAGTGTATACATTTCGTTCTGAGAAAAAAAATAATTTGATTATGTAAATTTTTAAGAGATTGTTTTAATACTTTGCGCCGTTACAAAACTCATTATGCGATACAAATAACCCGTCGTTGGTGTAACGGTAACGAATTTTGCGCCAAAATACACACTGCATTTGTCATTAGTGATTTGGAAATGGCGAATTGATTTCATTATCAAAATAAGGTTGATGAATTCGATTATTTCAAATCAGTATACTCAAACAAACGCGCATATTAAATTTGCGTGTGTTTAGTTATTATACTGCAGCTTATTCCCAACATTCAATATCATTGTGCAAGCAACTTTTGTATTGTTTCAGAAATACGATATTCTGATTTATATATATGATGTTCCTGAAGTGACTATTTTTTTCAACTTTGTTTAAACTTTATGACTAACAATTAAATTTACTTTATATTTAATAATTTATGTTTTAAGCACTATATTACTAAAAAGTTTTCTGTTCTATACTACACAATCACTAATAGTAAATGAGTTCCTGTGATGTAAACTTGACCAGTTCAAAAGGCTTAATAAATAGATATATATAAATATATAAATCGTCATTTGGTGTACTGTGCCACCTTAAGCTTTTCGCGTGCTATTTAATGCTTAATGCACTAGACCTGCTCAGAATTATTTGTAAAAAGAATTACCATACTTTTAAACTCATACTTGTACTTTCTCTCAAACTTTTCTCTCTGTAGCCATTCCTACACAGCACGAGTCAAGAGTACATACAGTACACGCGCGTCTGATTTTCCGTGAACCATGTCCACGGACCAAGCAAATGTCGTCACAACTGTGCATATAACGTGGTACAAAACCAGACTAAATAGCGTACTACTACTACTACTTTACTTTAGAAACTTCACCTCCTATTTAAGCATCACCTCCAGAACACACGCTCAAAACCAGAACCAATCAAACTGCGCAACCAAAGATCCACTATTGAAGCGACTACGCACAACCTTTAAACTTCATTTAGCGACGCAACCAAATATCCAAAGCAGGTACTTATGCCTTTTATTCGGTAGTAACATTATTGAAAATAGATTATTACAAATGTATCATAAAATTATTATTTTTTTTTTATTTTGATTTTATATAAAAATCATCGCAAGTACCTATTTGATGTTGTTAATTAAATGCTGAAAAAAATATATTTTATAAGTAATTGCAATAAAAATAATTTTCTTATATTTATATCTTTACTTGTCGAATCAATTTTTTTAAACTTGTATATTTTTTCTTCTTTAACTAATAATGTAGCGAGCCACCATCATAATAAAAAAGCACAAAAATAAAAAAGCGATCCCACACGTACGAGATTTGTCAGTGGTCACAGTAGTCCAAATTACACCCAACAACCGGTTGTTATGTGTCAGATGAATGTTTTTCAGACAAAAACAACGCTAAATCGGCATTGAGCTGCGACTGCACACGGTCCAATTATAATCCAATTTGAATCGCATTATACCGCAGCCAACTGCATATTCCCAGATTGGGTCGTATATTCGGGCCCTGGGTCGGAGCTCCGGCTAATATAAATGTTAACCTGTCTGCTCTGCGAAATTAATTAATTAAATCATCTTACTTTATGTGTTGTGAGCGTGTGTGGTATCTTTGGAGTGAACCGTTCAAATTATGCGTATAAATAATACGAAAATGGGTAGAATATTCAAAACATAGTAGTTTATTAATAAATCCTTTTATTGTATTTATAGTAGTATTTTTTTATAATTTTGGTCATAATAATTAAATAATAAAATACCTGTATAATAAAAAGTAAATAGTAATATTTTTTTTAATTAATATCCGGATTGAAATATTGACGAGTATGTATATCAAGGGCTTAGGATTTTTTTAATATTAGTGTCAAGCTTAATAGGAGTTATTATCTACACATAAAATAAGTATTTCTTTGTAAATTTTTTGGGTTTTCTTCAATAGATTTATTGTTGTAGTATCAAACAAAAAACAAGTTTTATCATCAAACGACATATTTGATGCATTGTTTTAAATAGTTGGAAAACTATACACGCTTTTCTTGCAAGCGTAATACATTAAGTAGCTTTTTGTGTTAAAAACCATTGTTACTATTTCTTCATCTGACAAAATTCTCGACATGAAATTAAAGCTTTCGTAGAAACAGCGCTATACGTTGATAGACGTTAAAATAGCCGTATTTACCCTCCGTATAACTAAACTTCAATTGGAACCCCAAAAAGCGAAACCCTAGGGTTCCGCGAAACACTAATTGGGAACTGTTGGCATGCATACATACAATATAGTTATAATACAAGCACAAAAGTGAATCTGTGGTTACGTTTGAGTATCGTGCGAATTTCGCGTTCATCATCTTTTTGATCTTTGTAAAATATTTTGTCATGTCTATCGTTTGTCTGCTAAACAATAATAGCCATAAAGTAATTTATTACGCATTCAGTACAAAAATACGTATGTTTTTATATACTAATAATAAACTACACATTTTATATGTTTCGAATAAAAATTCGGTAATCCAATTGTCCGACGAATTACACTCTCGTTACTTTTTTGTCGTTATATTCTATCAAAAGAAAAAATCGTTTCAATTTTATGTTACGTCCGTCCTGCCATATTCGTCCGCCTTTGCACGTTTTATTCTTGCACGAGCAGAAAGAAGTTTTTTATCTTTGGAGTTTTTTCTTCTTTCTTCGCTTACTCCCGGCGCACGGTCGTAAAACTCAAAAGTTTTCAAATAAAATTATATACTATTATTTTATATGTACATGCGTCAGGAATCGTGTAGTATATTGCCGACGATACACTTACATAAAAGTGTAAAGTATAAAATAACATAGTATTATAATAATCAAAAACCTGAATAATAATAAAAACGTTTGAGAAAGCTTAAGTTACTAAATTATATATTCGAAATATTTTTATTTTCGATTATTACACTTTTTTACTATGATACATAAAGCTTTTTGCTTGTGAAGTTCAGGTATACCTAATTATTATTATATATTAAAAGTTAGGCAATTTATTTACTCAATATTTTTCAATATGCGTATGTCAATACGAAAAAAATTAAAAATATTTTGGAATGCATCGAAAATTTTTTACTATCGGCTATGCACTTTTCCATCTAAAAACATGCTTTTTAAAACCTTATTCAATAACTTTTGTGAAATACTGGTTGTTATCAACTACTTCACCGTTTTTTTATTTATAAAAAGACAAAATTCTCCACAAAGTTTTTATTTATTCTACAATAATATAAGAATCACTAGACTATAAATCTGGTTAATAATGAATTGAATTAATTTATAAGTTTATGTCATAGTGCTATCAGCAGATGAGAATTATATAAGACACTTAATATAAACTTCTTTTAAAAGATAACTTAGGTAGGTTGCAACAAATGTATATATTATAAATAAAAAATATTTGCGATTGGGTTAAAACCATAAAAACTATCTGTAAGATATTGATACACTTCTTTCATAAGAATATTATGATTTATTTTTTAATAAACTGCATAATTCATAAATTTACAATCATCTTATTAACCATATTATTATTTACAAAATAAGTCTTAAATATATATGTATGGGGATTACTTTGTCAGATACACAAAGAATAATCGGACTGAGGAATCTTATCATAATGACTGACATAATATAATATAAATTACATTAAATGCACTTCTTATCGTCCCTATCCAGTAACCAACCCCACACATATCACCATAACACTGAACCTCACTCAAACAAATAAAACTTGCAAACATCACGAAAAACACAAATAAAACATATCCATCCTAAACATAATCTAGATGAAAGCTCTGACGAGCTATTTGCGACTCAAACGACTTCCACCATTGTCTTTCGTTCCCATTAAACTTTTCATTTAACTCGATGTTTTACAGACGTATATCACTAAGATACGATGACGTTATACTGATATGGTGTAAAACACATCCGTATTATAATGAATTGTCAAGATTTGGCGATCGCAAGCGTCAGCTCGCGTTTCATGCGGGTTTATGCGTGTGTGTGAAAGTGGATAAATGGCTAAACACACAATCTGACGAGGGTTAAGGTCCGTGCAGAGATGTGCTAAAACGAAATAAAGTCAGACAAATCCACGCCTTTGGCTCGCGTGGACCCACCGCGTTAGACTTAGCAGCCAAATTGGTCGTGGGAAACACAGTAATGAAAATTACACGGTAATTTATTACCGGACACGTTACTGTGTAGTCCTAATCATCGTTGAGTGAGTGTGTGTATAAATTTATGTTATAAATGCTACAGGATCGCGTTCTATGAACGAATTATAAATAGTTAGATAGCCTATATATGGGAGCAGCACAGTAGATCATCGTTCACATTAGAATTCACATGAGATTCGACTTTTTGCCTTGATGACGACTCAAGAAAGGTCCCAAACTGACTCCGTCTATAAATATCTTCTCCCTTTCCCTGTTTTACACTTAAATTATTTATTTATTAACTCTGACTGAAATACTCACGTCAGATTTATTCTAGCCCAGTAATTAAGAACTTTTTCAGCTCGGTGTGGTAAAATTCTGAAAAAACCTAGCATAACTCGGGTGCCGTGTCATATCAAGAAACGCCAACAAAAAAGGGAAACTTTTCCATACTAAGCTATGGGGTAAACAACTCACTCAATCATTTTGTTTTTTTTTCTAATATCTGGCAATGATCTAAAATAGTTTCAGTGCGTGATGACTGTTTTGGACCGTCCGTAAACCACGTGTGTCACCTTTGACACGCTGTCATAGGTTCACTATCACTGTTTTTACCCAATATTAGTTACTCTTTATGCAAAAATTTTTACTGTAGTATGTAAAAAATTATGTATCTCTACAAAATGTTGTTTGTAAAGTATGTGCATTTTTAACCTAGCTATTACGACAACGAAATTGTGCACGGGTTAAAGAGTACGAGTTGAATGAACATTACAAAAACTATTTTACGTTAGTTTTATAAAGAAATGTTATGAGCCTCTAAATCGATATACAAAACATCCGCAAAAGCCAAATAATATACAAAAAATATGTAGAATAAATTATTAATAGAGAATTGTTAAAATAAATTATTAAGACATACATATACTAAAATGTAATAAAATAAATTTTCAACTTAATAGATTAACAGAGCACATATCTGCCGATTTTAATATGAAAAAAAGTTCTGGTCTTTTATTATTAGATATGGAAAAGGCTTTTGATACAGTATGGCATGATGGATTAATGTATAAACTTTTAAAATATGGAACTCCCTATTACATTATTCACATGTTACGGTCTTACCTGAAGAATCGAAGCTATGTTGTTTCGCTAAATAATACATTTTCGACGCCGCGTAAAATACCAGCTGGTGTTCCTCAAGGAAGTATACTTGGCCCGTTTCTCTTCATTCTATATACTAATGATATTCCAATGTTAAAAAATACTAAACTCTCAATGTACGCTGACGACACTGCAATCCTTACTAGTTCTTATGGTCTTAAACCTATTGCAGTTAAACTTCGAAAATCCCTTGAAAACTTAAAAAAATATTTTATGAAATGGAGAATTAAAATTAATCAAGACAAAACAGAAGCAATAATATTCACTAAACGTAGACAACCCTTGCCTGCACCCATTAAAAGTGAACAAGGGCATAACATTGAATGGAGAGCGAGCGTTAAATACCTGGGTATACACCTGGACTCCAGACTAAAATTCAATAAACATATAACTGAACTCCGGTCGAAAGGGCTCGGCGCCATTGCGGCTCTAAAATCAATATTTAATAGAAAAAGTGCGCTTACAATAAAAAATAAAATTCTAGTCTATAGACAATTAATCAGACCTGTTTTAACTTACGCTTGTTCAGTGTGGAGTAACGCGAGTAATAGTAATTTTAATAAACTTCAAGTAATCCAAAATAAAGCCATAAAAATAATTTATAATACACCGTTTTATACTAACCTTAAAAAACTCCACACCAAACATTTAATTCCCACCATTAAAGAATACTGTTATTATCAAACCGAAAAATACTATAAAAGTATCTCGCGAGACCACGCAAACCCACTAATTTCAAGAATAGGTGATTACAACAAAGCAAAACTTAAATTTAAATACAAACATAAAATGCCTAAGCACATATTGCTTTGATGCAGTTGAGTTCATCGCAGTGTCATCAGTTTCAGGTCTACAGGGCTAGGTTTATTTACCTTTGTATGTGTTTTATTTTGTATATCGTATATTTTGTATAATTTGTTTTTCTCACCTGCCTCATTCTTTTCCAAAATTTTTTTTTTTTTTTTTTTGGAATTTTTAAATTTGTAAAAAGGTTTTAGTATTTTTCCTTTAAATTAGTATACTCTCGTATAATTTATTATTCTTTTTATGTTACTGTATAACTTCAAAAATTGTAAGCAATGTAAATGGTTATGAACCAGTATTGTGCATTTAATATATCTGTATATTATTATACCTATGTCTATTTAAGAAATAAACTTTTTATAAAAAAAAAAAAAAAAATCAATGCAATAAACGTTGAGAATTGCTGATTTTTTTATAATTTACTATAAATGCAATATAAAATAATAATAAATAAGTAAGAACAAAAATAATAATGGAAAAATACTTTAAATTAACTCACTCTCAGGTGTATACTAACAAATAAACAAATGTGCATAAATTAAGGTACTACTCAAATGGTTAATTTTTTAACATTAGTGAATACATTCTAAAATTACAACGAAATTGTGTACGGGCTAACAATACTCAATACATTACTATTATAAACATAATTAACATTTTGTAAATAAATACCGAGATTTTTTTAAATTTTAACAACATAAATGACATAAAAGAATAAATTAATACACAGTAGGTATATTTAGTAAATATATAATTACTTAAATAACTTATTTGTTAACAATAAAATGGTTTTGAACTTGTACCATATATTTCGTTATCATGTGCAAATGTAAATCTTATATTTGCAATAAACAATATATATTGTATTATTGCGATTTAGAAGTATTTAAAAAATATAAAGCAATAAATTTTAGGCATTATTCAATAAAAAAACAACAGTTAAAATTATTGTGTAATTTAACATGTAAATCAAGTTTTTTTATCTCGTTATATTGTCATATTTCAATGAAATTGATAATAGATCATTTTTAATCTTGATCATAACTACGATAGAATACAAATTATTTTTACCACAAAGTATCTAGTAAGCTCTTCCGCATAACCTAAGCTCTTGAAGTCGATGTCAATTCGAGTCTCAACGACGCAGCTAGTCTCGTTTTACGGCGCTAATTAAGAGGAATAAATTAGTGCAATTAGCTGTAAGAGATCACCGTCTTTTACTTTCATTGTGTCGATCCCTAAGGGGTAGCAATGGCATCTCTAACCGAAGCTGCATTGTGTGTGAATGTCAACTAAGCTTTTTTGCTTGCTCATGACATGACAATTGGACCTAATTTTACAGTCTGCCTTTAAAAGTGGCCCCGGGAACGGGATTTCCCTTCGGGGCTTTTCGTTTTTGTCTCCGAAGCGTCGGAGAAACTTTGTTAAAATGTTGTTGAAAATTCACAATTCAAGTAACGTTGAACGTGCGAAAAAATATATCGCACTTGTGAGTATATTGACAAAGAGGTTTAAAATTGAATCGATCGTGTATAAAATGTATACATAATGCTTTGTTAAATTTTATTGCTCTATTTAACATTTTGACATGTGCGATTGACTTTGTTAAGCGTTTAATCCTTAGTTATAATATTTAAAAAAGTATTGAGCTTGATATCATATCGAAATTAAAATCGTTTTTATAAATACTACCTATGAAAAATAGTTATTTAAACATCTACATAAGTAACAATTAAAAATCAGCTTAATGTGTTACCGTGCAACGTTTCGCATTTATTGTGTAATTTCTGTGTCTATTTTAAGATTTGTAACACTGTTTTTTTAGCATTTAAATATTTACATAAACAAATATAAAATTTATGAATTTTAGCATATAAAAAATATGTATTATTTCACTCAACTTACTCTTGCTTAACTCATGACATTTTATGTAAATAAATAAATAGCACCCTAAGCTTACAATAAAAAATAATTGTCTATAGATTTGTTTATTCTATAAGCAATTGTATTATTGTAAGTAAAAAAATTAAAGAAGCAAGCCTGATCCATTAAAACTTATAAGCAATTAAATTAACAAATTTTGATTATCCATTAAATACAAAAAAAAAATAAGTTCAACGTTTTATTAAACGTTGAACTTATTTAAAGTCAACATTAAAAATAATGTTGACTTTAATTATAAAAATATATAACTAGTCAATATTTGCAAATCAAGATGATGACTAGTTATATATTTTATTACAACAAAGCAAATCTTTTTTTAATTATAAGCAAGATGTAAATAAAAATCACCAGTACTGTGAATTTAATATATATATTTTAATAGCCGTGCTAAAAAATATATATTCAGATAAAAAAATACCTGCTAATTTAAGATGAAATTATACCTAAATGGTCCTTAAATTTAATTTAAAGGCATACATATTAGGTTAAAAATTAATAACAAAAATAAAATATTTTTTTCATACTAATTTTTGCAATGATAGCAACTCCAATGTTGCATGTTGTATTGCTTTATTGGTGTTTTTATTAGTCTTATGAAATAAAAAGGTCTACACAAAAGTCAGTTTTAAATCTAATAATTATCTTTTATATTACATCATACAAAACCCAATATATGAATACTTTTTTGGTTCTAGTTTTACATTGCTTAATAAAAATAGCAAAAAAATAAATTAACCATTTAGTTATACTCAATATTCAGAAGGTTCAACTATCTAAACAAATTTTATCCAGATGCCGCTAAATAAAAAGACCTGGCACCCTGTTTGGTTACATTAGATAATTTCCTGTCGAATGTTCTTTTCTGTATTCAAAAACTCACATCTGTTTTTTTACGCCTGTATCGTGCCAGGGGGTTAATACCGAAACGTGCTTCTATAAAAAGTGGCCATTAAGTATAATGCCAAAAAGAATCGCCAAACACGTTTCACGCCAACGAAAGATTATTTATATAAATATAAAAATTAATTTAATAAATACCGATAAATATCAATGTCAATCACATTGATTGCTATCGAATTGTGAGGTCAACGAGGGCATCGACTGAGCTAAATTGAATCATCTTGAAAAACCTGTATTCTCTGGGGAGCAGTCCTAAAAATGCCTAAGCTCTATTCACGTTTTCCGACAAAGCTCCCTCGAATTTCCCTGTCAAAAAATCATTTTGAACCCATTGCCGACGCTCAATGCGTATGATTGATAAAAGGTTTTGGATTCCCGCTTAAGCTTCTCATCCGGCTTACGGATTTTAATAGTATAAAAAATAGCATTCGAACACACGATTGATGATTCAATTTTGCCGGTAAGAATGTATTCTAAAATTTGTATACAGCAATAAAAATATCGACATGGGACAGCAGAAGCGCAATAAAAATATTTTAACATCAAGTTATATCTACCTATATTCCTAGACGTTACAGTTACGTAACTGGTACAATACTAATTGGTTCATATTTTTTAACTTCCTATTACAACTAGTGCTATACAATATATAGTAAGCTGTTTGCAATAACTGAACCTGTTTTAAAGTCAGTATTGATGTTTTTTGTTAGAAATATATCGATATAATGCACGCTTTAAAAAATATCAAAGGACGTGGATAAAGTCTAACGTCCGCTTCCTAAAGAGCTATGTTCGATTTCTTAAGGAAAACCAAAGCACGTAGCTTTTATTTGTGAAACACGAAGCGGCTGTTGAGTTAATCAGAGTTAGAAATGTTGCCAGGTTGTAATAAAATACTCGACGTTATTTTATATTTTTAGGCAAATAGTCTAGGAGTTCCGAATGAATAATACAAATTAAATTATTAGCTATACATGTTATTGGTAAGTGTAAATTGCTTTTGTCGTGATTTTATAAAAGTAAGTATAAATATCAAAATTTATTAATTAAACCACAAATATTATTTTCCGAAAATTTTTATATCAGAATAGTTACAGTTTATTTAAAAAGTTTTCTACGTATAATATGGAGAACAAGTTGAAAAACGTAAAATTTTAAAATGTTATAAATTATGTGATATATTATCTTAAGCTGGGCTTGTCTCATTAATTGTTAAGATTAGAACTGTCTGTTTTTTTCAAATCCACCATATTAGTTGAATATTAGTTCCATAGCGATATTACGAAGCTAAGATCATGCAATGGAGACGTACGTTTTTTTAATTTCTCCAGTAATATGCAGTAAGATGTATGTGCAATAACATACAGTTTGTAGCAAAGTAATAAATTATAGTATACTTAAATTCATCTACATACAATCAAAGCTCAGCGGCTAATGTATTGTAAGACTAAATAATTAAATTACTACGATAAACGATATATTATCATACTGTTGGCTATGACTTACTATAGAATTTTATTTAAATAACCAAAAATAATATTGTTTGGGGGGGAAAAAAATAATGTTTAGATCCAAATGTTAACCAACTTATAATGACGAACAAAGTAAAAGAAAATATTTATATAAATTTATATGAGATGTTGTTTGATAAATCATTCAAGCGGTATCGCCGTACAAGTACGGTGGTCAATCTTTCACTATTTTTGGGTAATCCAGATAGTTATGTTCACACATAAGAACTAATAAATATAAAACATTTTACTAATGTAACATATTTATTTAATTTGATTTATTGTTAATGATTTTTATAGGTAATACTATCAATAAATTAAAGAGTATGAATTAAATAAAAATTACAAAAAATATTTTATAATATTATTATAATGAGAGCTTCTGAATCAATACTAAAAAGTCCACATAAAAACATGTAAAATTAATTTACGAAAATAATTTATAGAAACTTGTTAAAATAGATTAATATAATAGAACATACCAATACAAAAATGTAACAAAATAAATCAAAGCAATAAAACGCTGAAAATTGCTGATTTTTTTCTATAATTTACTATAAATGCTGTATAAAATGATAATAAATAAGTAACAACAAAAATAATTAAAATAAATAAACTTACTTTTAGGTATAAACTAACAAACTAACAAATGTGTATAAATTAACGTACTTCTCAAATGGGTAATATTTAAACATTAGTAAATATATCGTAAAATTTCAACTATCTAGATATTAGGATATTAAAAAAATTATAAAAAAAAACATTAGCCTTTTAAAAATATAGAACTATATAATTAAACTTTATTTACTAAATTTTATTCTGCGAGAATAAAAATATGTAATAAATTTATCGCCTATTAGGTATTTTTACATTTTGCGGTTATTTATGTTACAGTAAATAGGTTTTACTAGTGAAGCTATATTTTCACTGGGGTTTAGACTACAATAGACTATTTTGGCACTAATACTATTACAAGATCAAACTGATTTTTGAATAATTCTTTAGATGGTAATACAGGATTTGAGAAATATAATTGAAAAAACTATTCAAATTAAAAAAATATTATTTATAATTTCTAAATGTACCGCAACTCAGTTAAAAACAATAAAGAATAAAAATTAGATTAAATTAGTCATACACAATCTCTTTAGACATTAAATTAGATACATATATAGTTAGCACAAAAATCTTCTTTACAATACTAGATATATTATCAACTGTGAGCTTTGTAAAAAATAAGAAGTATGTCTATGATATTGCGTTATTAAAAACTTGTGTCGTATTGCAGTTTTTTATTAAGTAAAACTTAGCCTTACTCAAAACATGTTAAATAAATATGTTAAAAAAGAATAAAATTAGGTACACGTGTATTTAATTTTAATAATTCAAGTCACAAGTGCAGTGCCGCAAGTATTTGTTGCACTCTGTACTTTTTGCTTTGCTAAGGACATATAACCATGAACATCAAAGGATTTTATAATTTTCTTTGACTCTTTATCATAAACATGTTAATAAAATATTTGAATTACTTAAACACATTATTGAACTCATCATAAAAAAATGAGAAATAAATCTAAAATTTAAGTTATTCAAATATTAAAAAATCTGATAAAGGGCAAATATTTTATGGCAGTAAACCAAAAGTTTTTTACGATTGTATCTCTGAGCCCTTAAAAACAATAAAAAAAAAACAAGATATTAATCTGTTTATAATTTTATGTATCGTAAGGTTTTGTATTATTATACATACATATTAGTGTATTCTACACTCGTCCTGGCAACACCGACACCTCACGTCCAAGTGCACCGATAAAACCTCGAAGCAGGTAACTAAGGCTCATTCACACAGTGGCAATTACTACAAATACTTTACGTTGCCAGCCAAACAGCTACAGTTCCATTTAACTTGGAACTTCTGACCATCTGCGGAGTAAAGATCTTTATTATCCTGGCATACCGAGCAACGTGCTACATACATACATTGGTGTAGGTAGTCAACAATGTCGAACATAATGAAAGAAACCAGGCAATAAATTTGCGAAAACAATGTATTTGATTAAAACATAAAAAGCAAAATGAATTTTAAATAAATCTATATAGAAATGTAGATTGATATAATTTCAGTTAAATTTTACATTGAAAGTATTAGAAAGATTTTAGGTTCTTGTTTAAATAACATCCACTTGAATATTAAAATGTATAATTTACTACAGAAGAGTGGTAAATGTGAGACTAAATTTGATTAAGGTAAAAAAAGAAAAGTATATTAAAAAATTAGTCTTGTTTTTTTTTAATGATTATTTTTTAACAATTTTGTAAATATTGTAATTGAAATGTAATTAGTTGGATAAAACAACGTTTAATGAATATCTCTCTCGGCAAGTAGATATTTTAATTGACATTTAGTATTGGGCAATCAAACAGCATTTTAGCTTCAGTCATCGGTCAAGTAAAAAATTCGCAAGGAATTAAGCAATAATATTTTTATACCAAATCAATATCTTTATAGATTTAAATATGTATTATATTAGGGTTTCCGACCATTTGTGGGTCTCTGTAAAAATATATATTTTAGCTGTAACGCAAAAAAATACTTGGCAAAGAAATGTTTTGGTTTTAAAACGTGTCTATTGCTTTCATAGAACAAAAAAGGTTAAGAAGCCCTGAACTAAACAATCGTTCACTCCAATAAAAGCTACGTTTAGCCAACAACAATTTACATTTTTATGTACACTTCATAAAAATAAAAATAATTATTCATTTATGTCATTTGATGACATATCCATTTAAGTTTTTTAACATTAAGTAAACATAACAATTTATCGAATAATCAAAAAGCGAATTAAAGGCCTGGACGTCATTGCGAACCAAAAAGTAACTAGTATTATTTTGTAATGAACTATTTAAGTAACATAAATTCTCAGATTTATAGATTAATATATTATTTGTACTATTAAAAATGTATTAACATTTTTAATAGTACAAATAATATACTATGTGTGTTTTACTCTATTTATATAAATTCATCTTGAAAAAATGTTGCATCTCCAGATCATTTTCATTCCACCCAACATACAATTCCATTTTCGTGCAGTTGTCATGCGCCCTGCCATATTTTTTATATCCCACTACCTTCACCATCCTAACTCCCAACGGATTTGTCGGACTCTTGGCCCGCCCGTTGTCACCAAGATTTACTTCAGCGGTATTTTACGCGTGTCCATCCCTAGATCTACCCTATCATTACCCTTTAATGTGTACCACACGTACCAGAGCACACGAAAGCGTCACGAATCAATAAATTTACGGGAAAATGTTGCCCTGTCAAGGCGTTGTCGTCGGTGACCTTTTAACGAGGACTCGACAAAGATTCGGAGTTAGAAATCGGTGATTCAAAATTATGACCCGATTTTAGATTATCGAATGGGATGTCTCTTGGGTATATGGATGTTTCTGCGCACAATGCGCAAGGAGGGTAGAAACTAATCACAATAAAAATTTGTTCAGAAATGCTTATAACATATGCACAAACACTTATGAAAATAATTATTATTTTAATTTACATTGGGCTATGTTTCATTAAAAATCTATGCATTTCATTTTTTTAATAGTGTTTTATTAATATAAATGTATCTATTATCAATAAAAAAAATTAATAGCATAAAAACTATTATCGAAAATGTTTTTAATTAGAATTAATGTTGTTATTAATTCAAAAACATAATAAAAATTAGTGTCGCTGTAAATGATTTAAAATTAAATGCCCTCTTACAGAAGAGGCATTATATTGTATTTAAGTTTAATTATATATTCGTAGAAGATGGTTTATTTTGGTGTTTTACCCAAGCCACGTACATCACGTACAAATTAAAGTAAGCAAAAAATTTGACGACTGTGAACTGAAAGGTAAATTGTTCCAACAATCGTAGAAATATAGTATAATATACCACCAAAGATGTTTTTTTTAAAATTAGTGGTGTGTCCTTCATTATAGTACAAATACAAAGAAAAACTCGCGAAGAAAGATTTCACACCAAACTTTCACACAAAGAACAATTTTATACTGTCATCAAGCAAAAACTTACTACGTAAACATTTAATCATCAGGAAAGCTGCTATATAAACAATATTTATAAGTGTGTGTATATTCACACACATGCAGACACTTTTATACCGGCATACATGTCAAAAAGATCCGGAAATTTCTGAAATCGAAAAAAAATATCTGAGCGCAAAAACTTTTAACACAGTCCAAGCTTTTGGTAAAGTTTTAACGAGACAGGTCGAAGATTGGAGAATCTTCAATATATATATATATATACCCCTGAAGGAGATACAACTGTACCAAAATATACAAGGTGATCCATGATTTACATTGCGATTTTAAATTTTAAAAGTTTTTTTATATGTTAAACAGGTAAACAAACACATGGTCTGAAATGAAAGAGACCCCAAAAATAAAACTTACAAAAACATTTAAATTATTATGATATAATTCTTACTTTTATTTTAACAGAAGCCATTATTTTATTTATCTAATATAAATGTTTATTTACTTAATACTGTACATCTCGCCTTTTTTTGTTTTTTTATTTTTTTTTTGGTACAATCATTATCAAATAAGGATGCAAGAAAGAAGTAAGCTTATTTACAAGTATCGTAGGATTGAGAACAATTATTAATAATATAACATATCCGGAAGCTGTTTCAAAAATATTTTTGTACAACTTTTTGTGTGAAATAAAGTTTTATAATGTATATAAAACCACTAATGCAATACAACGGAAATTTGTGCAATAAAAAATATATATTTACTACATCATACCTTAATTACGAGCCTTTAAACTTGCAACTATGCTTGATATTCTAAAGATTTTATTTGCTTTTGAATTAATTAAGTCATTTTCGATTAACGTTATAAATTCCTCTAAATATTTTTCTCTTTTTGTTACAGATGAAAAACTCTTAACAAGCTAAAATTAATGATTATTATTTAAGAACGGTTCATTTTAATAATCGTTAAAATATCATATCGTTATATTTATTATAGAAATTAAAAGTCACAAAAAAATCATATATTCGATTGCATATTATAGAAACTACACATGGATTTAATAAAACATTGCAGTAAGTCATTTACAAACATATTTAAAGCTAAATTTTAAACTTTAGATAAATTAACGTAAACTAATGCAAAAAACATATTTTTTGAGAAAAGCCTTAATAGAACTACTAAATGATAAATTAAAATTGTATATTTATTACCTATATTATTGAGCAGTACAATAGACCTTTTAGTAAGGTCTTGGACTAATAATTAAAAAACATGGGTTTGTATCCTTAATTAATTTTATTTTATTTTTAATTTCATTCGTTTCCTAAAATCTATAATATTACATTTTCATTATACTTATGATATTTTTTGAAATACGATTCATATTTTTTTTAATATGCTAGATACATAATACTTAAATCTCAAAATTGACTATTTAAAAACGTAATTTTTTTAAATTCAGGTTCTTATTATCAATATATATTTTCCTAATCCCAACTTTAAATATAAATAATATAAAATAAAATATTATAAAGTGTAACAATTTATTAAATCGACAATACTTTTCCATGTTTATAAGTTTTTCAACTGAGACTTCTCGACATTTTATCCTTACAAAGGCGATAATTGTATAAAAAAGATCGACGAAGCCGGATAAAAGGTGGAGGAGGATTTACACCAAAAGCAACGATAATCCGACAAAAAACCATGCATGGAAGGGGAGTTGTAATTTGATTGTTAAAAGAATGTCTTCGAGATAACATCTAAGGGGTCGGGTCCTTATTGTGTTTTAAAAGACGATGTTATAAGCCTCGTAAAACAAAAATAAAAAAAGTTCGTATGTCGAAGAATATATTAAACCATGGCTTACACCCCAACTGGGGGGCGGAGCGCTTGTGCGTGTATATTAATCATTCTTAGATAATATTATACTCGGGGAATAAAGTGTACGTGACGCTAAGTGACGAAGCAAAAAGGGCCTGGTGCCTCTCAGTTTTATACACACCGTGGCATAAAAGCTATTGAATGTATTCACACTCTTGTGCTTCCCGGGAAAAGAAGGGGAAAATTACATTATCACTCGCGAACGACGTCATCATTTGACATCGTGAAATGAGAGAGTAGTGCATTTGTGAGATTTTCATATCTTTATAAATGACATACAATTTTTTTATATTTCCAGGTTTGCTTACAGTCTACTACTAGAATATTATCACCCACCTGTGACCCATTGGGCTAATGCCTATCCTATATACAAACTTAGACATACATAATAATAAACGTCGCACTATTTATGAAAAATATAATAGAGATAACTGTTATTATTAACCTACATACTAAAAATAATATATGCAAACGAATATAATATATGTAGATCTCATTTAAAATAATAAAGATGTACCTTGCAAATATATGCAAAACAACTTACATATGTAACCGAAAAATAATACAGTTTATTGATATTTTTTTATAAAAATCTGTTTAAGCTTAAATAATATTTATACTACAACCAGGATACGGATAAGGAGCAATATTCAAACCTTCTATTACCCAAAGTTAAGTACCGTATTGAATCCGTTAAAAACATAAATAATGCTATACAATCACACGTTAATTTAAGAAAAAAACAATATATATTTCTATTTTAAATTATATATATTTACATATACCTGTCGATGGTATAAAATGCGCATATTTTAACACGAACAAATAACAGCAATAGCAATAAAACACGAAGGTTTCTTCAAGCACGATGACTCCATGCATACTCCATGGCGTTTCAATACTTTTTCGCCATTTCCCTGGCGCAGGGCAATCAGCTAAAAGGTGCACCGTACCCTCCTCTTCCTGTTCACCCCCACCTTGTCTTTTCCACCGGCGATTAGGGGTTATAAAACTTTTCAGCCGAGGCCTACCCTCCCGAAAAATCTTTGATCTCGCCAATCACTCAGATTAAACATGGAAGACAGAAAGCATGTCTTATCGTCGTAAACGGTAGAAAAAGTCTTTTTGTGACGTTTTTATATATGTACGTAGCTCTTAAGTTAATACAGGTATGTGTAGTAAACGAATTTCGTATAGCTATCAAAATAATACAGGTTTTTTATAACCCTTCAAATAATGTATTTAAATAGATTGTATCTTATTTTTTAATATACATTACAACTCTTACTTTATGAATGTCTTTGGAAACTATTTACTGATATTACGATACTCGTTTCAAACAATATTTCGGTTGTTACTATTTACTAGCACATTTATTTGATTTCATTGCCAACGTGTCAAATATATTCAATATTCAGAACTCTCGATTTAATTAAAAAAGTTATCTTGAAAAAATATTCATTGCTAGCAGTGTTTTTAATATTATTATTTTTTTTAATTTAGGTAGATAACCACAGCACAAATTAACTTTTTAACTACATAGAAAATTAGATTCACTGAAACATTGTAATGGAACATAATCAATTGTGAAAGAATTAAACACATTTATTTGATTAAAACAACAATTTTGACTAAAAATATTAGATTCAAAATATATTAATTTTCCGAACTCCCATTACTAGTTCAAATTCATAATTGCATGAAAATAAATAGGGCAAAATAATAACGTGACAGGTTATCCACGTTTTTTTATAATTGATTATATGTCTCAATATCATTAACAATATTAATAAAAAAATCAAATATGTTCAACTTTTAATGTGAACAATATAAAAAATATATATTAAAACTAAAAACGTGTCCTTTTAATCCCTACGACGTGTATAGCAATAACATAAAAAATATTATTTATAAGCAAATAAATAAATCTTTTGCCATAAAGTTCACAATTTATAATAATTGTTTATTTAGATTTTTTGTTGCCATAAAAAATACTCGGTAGGGCAAATTTGAGCTTTTATTTTAAAATTCAATTTTATATTTTTTTCTAGGCAAAGTTGGCTACCCCTGGTTTGGTTGAAACTTAGTACACAAGGCGTTTCGCTTTTGGGCTAGCCTTGCTGTACATC